>NC_092868.1:24746999-24912230 GCF_032062135.1 Pyxicephalus adspersus | reverse complement strand
GCTATGGGTAATGTGTGTGCCATTAGAAAGAATGATTTTTTAGGGGAACAGTGACTTTTAATGCAAGATCGCCAGTAAAAAGCTGTCGGATAAGCGCGGCTCCGTGCGCAAGCTTTTTCCGTTGCTGAATAGCGCGACCGCGTACGATTCCAGATCGCTAATACGAATTCGCGACCGATAATCCGATTCTGCTTGATGAATCAGGGGCAAAGTGTCTGCTATCTCATTGTTTGCCAGCAAGAAATCCATTGTGAAGCAGGAATAAGACCCAGAAATTTGCTTTATAACTTTAACACCAAAGATTTTTGTTTGTAATATGCAGTAATTTTTGACTCCTTCGAAAGGCTAATATCACTTTAACAAAAGCGCACTGCATTCTGATTTACATACACTATTTGAGTGAACTGGCAAAAAACAGGCCTGCAACAGACCATAAAGGTAACATTTTCTTTACTACATTCTATACTGACTAGACAAGGAGCAACAAAGTCCCAGACAAGGCCTCTCATAAATAGGTACCAGAAAGCAGTGCCGGAGGCCCCCCAGCCTGATGCCTAAATACAGAAGCTTCATTTACTAAATTAGCACACTGAGGTAAATTTTTCTATTTTCAGATAATGACATTTAAAATTAGATTTTCATGGCTGACAATAGTGTGCCTTAGGCTGGGGTTAAGCTTTATTATTGAGCCTTTGTTAAACAGACTCTTTGCAAGAAGCTATTGGGAAATGTTAAGGAGTATTTTGTACACTGTGTGCCAGGATAAGGTAGAGCATCTTCTGTTATTAATGGCATTCATGGAGCTAACAACATATTTACATAAAGGATAACTGTCATCCCCTGACCTAATATAACCCACCCTCCTCCTTTACACGTTCATACTTGAGATGCCGCTGTCGAAGCTGCTTGTCATTGTTCACATCAAGCAACACCTTTTCAGTAAGGTCCATAGATATCCACAAAATCTGCAGCTTGATTTCAAGAAAAGGTGTTAGCGCTCCCAGCATTTTGGCAAATACAATTCTGTGGAACAAATGCATTGTTCTAGGTCAGGGGAAGATCCTTTGAAACACAATCATTCTTTAAAGAACAGCTTTTGTTATATTACTCTGATAACAATATGTAGTTATTGCATTATGTTGAATTTAAATTCCTTTTTTCCTCTTTAAAGACAAGACTACAAATAGGTTGCCTTATTGAAATGCATGTTACCATGCCACATAATATGGTTTAAAGTGTATCCACAGTCAAAATTTGAAATTTGGACGTCAATGTCCCACACAGACATCCAATGGATGTTAAAGAATTGAAGCTAGAAACTATCTTTTGTGGTCATTTCCAGTGACAGATGAATGAATGAGCACTACACACACAATGCTGTTCTGTTGAGAAAGATGAGGGGCCACCGTGCTGTCATCTTCTCCATAGTCATATCGGAATAATGAATCATGTCAGGGGACTACTGTAAACATGATGACCAGACAAGCACCATCTCTTGCCATCTCAGTCAATATAGTTACAAATTTGGGTTGAATAAAGACATAAGTTATCAAGTTCAACCACCAGGGAAATAAACGTATCCCAGAAAAAAACCCTATAGACATAGTTCATTCAAAGAAAAGCAAAAAAAAAAAAAAAAATTGGAAAAATAATTCCTTCCTGATCCCATGAGCCAAATGGATGTTCCCTGGATCAACAGTTTATGTTGTCTTTACTTTAAAGCTTTAATCCCCAGTTATATTCTGTGCTTCTAGAAAAACATATTAAAGCAATTTATTGAACTTGCTTTCTGAGGGAGCCTATTCCACATTTTCACAGGCCTTACAGTTAAGAATCCCTTCCTTACCCGGAGAGTAAGCTTCTTTTCAGATGCAAAGAGTGCCCTCTTGTTCTTTCTAATGACCTTAAAGTGAATAAATAGGAAGAGAGTTCTCTATATGGACCGTTTATATATTTATACAGGGTGATCATATCCCCCCTTAAACGTCTCTTCTCAAGGGAGAATAGATTCAGTTCAGCTAATCTCTCCTCATAGCTGAGCTCTTCCATTCCTTTTATTAGTTTAGTTGCCCTTCTCTGCACTCTTTCCAATTCCACAATGTCCTTTTTGTGAACTGGTGCCCAAAACTGGACTGCTGTTCCAGATGTGACCTGACCAATGCTTTGTACAGCGGCAGGATTATGTCACCATCTCTGCAGTCTATTCCTCTTTTATTACAAGAAAGTACTTTACTAGCTTTAGATATTGCAGCTTGGCATTGCATGCTGTTATTAAGTCTACGATCTACCAGAACCCCCAGATCCTTTTCCATTTTTGACTTCTCCAAACGTATTCCCTGTAAACCAGTGATTTTCAACCACTGTGCCGCAGCACACTAGTGAGAAATCTTCAGGTGTACTGTGTGAATTTATCCAACTACTATTGACGAGTGTCTGTGCTGTAGTGACTGGCAGAAAAATGTAATACTCTTCCATGTCAGTGGGTGGCAGTAGGAAGGTTAATTGTCTTGTTTATTCTTAGAGACAAGAGAATAGGCTACAGAGTGTCATTTTGTAACATGTTTGATTTGTGGTGTGCTGCAGGATTTTTTCAATGTAAAAAATGTGCCGAATTAGCTGCAGAGTGTCATTTTGTAACATTTTTGATTTGTGGTGTGCTGCAGGATTGTACAAAATGTGCCTGTGCGGTGGCTCAAAAAAGGTTGAAAAACACTGCTCTAGACAGTATGAAGCATGCATGTTGTTAGCGCCCAAGTGCATAACTTTACATTTATCTATATTAAATGTCATTTGCCACTTGGCTGCCCAATCAAACAGTACATCTAGGTCTGCTTGTAGATTATAGACATCCTGTATGGACTTAATTCCATTACATTTAGTGTCATCTGCAAACACAGAAATGGTACTTTTAATCCCAAACTTTATATCATTTTTAAAGATGTTAAACAGTAAAGGTCCCAACACTGATTCCTGGGGTACACCACCAATAACCTTAGACCCGGGGTGCGCACACTTTTTTGGGTTGCAAGCTACTTTTAAAATGACCAAGTCAAAATGACCTAGCAACAATAAAAACTTGGATATAACTCCTGTGAGTTTTATTTAAAAGGCAGGGCTCCGTGATCTACCCGCGTTGCCTTTGCGATCTACCGGTAGATCGCGGTCCACCTGTTGGGCATCCCTGCCTTAGACCATTCAGAGTATGAATCATTAATCACTACTCTCTGGATGCAGACTTAAGCCAGTTCTCTATCTATTTACAGATTTATTATTCTAAACCTATAGACCTTAACTTACATATTAATCGTCTGTGGGTACAGTGTCAAATGCTTTTGCAAAGTTCAAGTACACTATATCAACTGCTACTCCACTGTCTACCTGTTAACTTACTTCCTCATAAAAAGAGAGTAAATTTATTTGACAACTTTGGTCTTTCTGAATGTGATAATGTTTATCTGATGTGTGTAAATCTCTTTAGAATTATGAGGAGTTAGAACCTCTATCCAATTTTTTTTATTATTATTTTTTTAATTGCTGTATCCTTTCTCTTTTCCAGGGAAATGCACACTCTTTCTTTGTATCAGTAAACACTTTCATTGATCCTAAATGTAAGGGAATATCTAAAATTTAAAGTTGACATCATAACAGCAACATTTGCATTGGTGACAGCTCTTTTTGTATTAGTTTTCTCTCACTTCACTACATATTTGGGACAAAAAGTAAAGCAAAACTCCCGGTTGAACACCTCTCTTACTGTATATAAAACTATAAAACCATTATTGTAAACTTTTAAGGCATTTTTTGTCAATAGACATTTATATATATTATATAGTCGTATATGTTTTATTTTTTAACACTTATATCAAATAAATTATGGTTTTGTGAAGACATTTAACACATTAATGTGATCTTTTAAGGCATCTTTTGTCAATAGACAATAATGGCTGCTTATATGTTTTGTACTCTTGATGATGTGTTCACTAGGTCTTTATTAGTTCCAGTTGTTGTTCCATAAGATCTACATATACTTTAATGTACAAGCTACGAAAGTGAACAGGCACTTAAAGTCAGACATTTCATTGATACAATGGGCCTGATTTTTTAAAGCTCCCCAAGGCTGGAGAGAATACACTTTTATCAGTGTAACTGGGTGATCCAGCAAACCTGGAATGAATTTCTTCAAAGTCATTTACCATTTGAAAACTTTGCAGAACTTGCCTGGTGCCTTTCTAAATCACTGACCCAGAGTCAAGTATGTAACTCAGGTAGTTACCGTATTTTTTGCCGTATAAGACACACTTTTTCTTCCCCAAAACTGGGAGGGAAAAGTTGGTGCTTCCTATACGACAAATGTGTTATAAAATAATTAAAATAAGATACTCACCCGATCCTGCGTGTGTCTCTTCTCCTCGCTGGCTGCATGCAGCGTGTGGCTCCTCTCCTCTCTGGCAGCATCGTGTCTTCTGGCTGTAGTGAAAGAAGCTGGCACAGTGCCCCCTGCTGTTCCCTGTCCTAACTGCCGTACAGTGAAAAAAAAAGCACAGAGTGATCAGAAGGGGAATTTGAATGACACAGAGTGATCAGAAGGGGAATTTGAATGACACAGAGTGATCAGAAGGGGAATTTGAAAGGCACAGAGTGATCAGAAAGGGAATTTGAATGGCACATGAGTGATCAGAAGGGGAATACTGGTATGAATGGCACATGAGTGATCAGAAGGGGAATAATCTTTCAGAATCTTTTTTTCTAGATTTTCCACCTTTAAAATTCGGCGCGTCTTATATTCCGGAGCGTCTTATACGGCGAAAAAATACGGTAACTAAAACAATGCTAGCAATAGGAAAACCCAACAATATCCCTAAAAAGAAAAAACAGAAAAAAGCTGAAACAAATTAGGATACCATTAATAAAATTGGGTATTCTATGTTGATGCAGATGGGCTGTTAAGAACTAAATGCGGTTTTATTGCCATGGCAGTTCTCCTTCTGGTGACATGAAGTATGATGCAAATTTGTCTCTGATTAGGTAAGGTCTTCTGATTAGGCAAACCTGGTATCTACATAAATCGTTCTTCTTCCCAGACAAAATTTTGAAGAACACCCTTCACCACCCAATCAGCATTTTCAGAGAGCATGTGCACCAGCGGTCTGGGGTCTAAAAGGCTGGAGTCAGACATTTCTGTTCCAAGTGCCTCTAGTAAAGAATTAAAATGGTGCTAAATTTTTGGAGTGAAAATTTCTTCTTCTTTGCTCAGAGTCTGCAGTTTAGTTGAAAAATAAATAAAATACGATATAATAAAAACATAAAGTTTAAAGTTACATTATATTTTTTTCAAATTTTCTATTCTTAAATTCTTTTTACAAAGCATAAATAACTAGCAAAAGACCACGAAGGGGAATAATCTTTCAGAATCTTTTTTTTCTAGATTTTCCTCCTTTAAAATTGGATGCGTCTTATATTCCGGAGCGTCTTATACGGCGAAAAGTACGGTAGCTAATTGTAGCACAACATACCACACAGTATTCCACATGCTTGTTTAAGGTGTGTGATTGAAACTACTGGAATCAAAATATCAGCATTATATCCAGATAAATATTATTCTTTATAGTTAGTTCAGCAATGGCACCTTTTAAAATATCTCAGTAAAAGGTCCACTTTCAAGTACTTGGGCACATAGGAGTAATCAAAGTCATTAGTTCCTTTTTGTTTCCCAGCACAATTCAATGAGAGAATACGCAGACCAAACAAAAAAAGATTAACAGCTTTTTTGTACATACTTTTTTGTTCTCACACTGGAAACTTTATTTAATCAGTGGAAACCTGTCCACATGGTTTGTAAGATAATGATGTTTTTATACATTTGTAGCACTCCATGCCTGAGCGACGCACACAAAGAAGGCATGCAATCCGGCAGCACACATGAGGTAGTAACAGATAGCCTGGGACTTTGAACCAGCTGTTTAAATGGTCAAACATTATTGTACAAAATTACATGGAAATAATACAACACTTAGGTTACATTAAGGACAAATGCCAAAAAAAAGACAAATGCCAGATAAAGCTCTGTAAATAACAGGAACTATAAAACAGACATTTTCAAAAGGGTTGTCTTTTTATAACCGAAAAGAATTTTACTTTTTCAGTGAAAAAGTATATATTTTTTGTGTATTATGTTCTATTTAAAATGACTTTTTAATTATAATTTATCTGAATTTACAAAAAAGCAAAGTGCAAAGCACATTGATCAATCACATCCCAGTTATCATGTTGGTAATGCGGGTTACAAATTTGCTTAAAGGTGAACTTTGGGCAAATCTTTAAGTTAATTTAATTTCCAAATTATTTTGAATCCTTTCACCTACTGGATTTGTACATGTCCACAAGGGAAAACAACTCCGAGGGAGGCTCCTCTTTCTCTCGGTATAATTTAGGAATACAGTGCAGTAATGAAGTATATGCATCAGAGACCAATTCGCTCCTAGTGCTGTCTCTCACTCTTACAGCCTTTAACAATCAGATTTATTTAATATTTAAAGCATTGGATATAGAAGGCCCCATATGTATTTAAAGTGGATACAGTTTTGGTACCTAAACAATATAGCATGTTTTTATAGCATTAGCTGTTGTCAAAGGCTCTAGTATAATATTTGATGTAAAGAACAAAAAAAACTTTTTTCAGCTAAAATCCATGGGATATTCCAAACAATGAAAAAAAGAAAAACACAAATATTAGGAATCAGATAAAGAATCATGGGAAGAGGTTTCTCTGGCAATTTTTTTTTCAGAAAGAGAAGCTTCGTGGTTTTCTACTCTTCTTCTCTTGAACATTCTAGATGTGTGACCACCCTCAGAAACTGGGTTGTATCTGCCTTCCATCAGGTCTTTGGCACTGCATAGTGGTCCACGCACTTTAACTGTCTTTCCAAATTTAGAGTAATCAACAGAATACCTGCCTTCTTCTTCTGTAACAATGGGGACAAAACGATGACCCCAAAGAATTTCTTCAGGCAAGTAAGATGTTCTGGCCTGAGTAGTTATACCTGTTGTTTCTACTACTCCTTCCAGTATGGCTACCACTTCTAGATCCTGGTGGCAAAGATCATACGCTGAAAAGTTATAAAAAGGACTCTTTTCATCAATTGTGTGACTTATTATAAGTGGTGATACCAGGAAAATTGAATTTGTTCCAACTGGGTTTTCTACTTGAATGTCTACCTGAGAAATTGGGATGACCTCACCTTCATCAGTTGTTGTCTTTTTCACCACCTGGATCTTGATTGAAGCGCTGATGATCATACTCTTGCGTAGGTCACCCACTCTGAACATAAAACGGTACTTGCCATCTCGACAGGCTATGACCGCATGTTTACTAAATATTAAAGTCTCAGCCCTACGGTTAGCCTGAGCAGTCTTCATAAAAATGCACCCCAACATGACAGCATTTATAATCAATCCGGATATGTTCTGGATGATAAGAATTGTTATAGCCAAGGGGCACTGTTCTGTGACCATACGACCTCCAAAACCAATGGTCACCTGAACCTCAATTGAGAAAAGAAAAGCTGAAGTGAAGGACTGAATGTTAGTGACACAAGGTATGGAATTGCTGCGTTTGGGATCAAGGTCTCCATGGGCAAAGGCAATAAGCCACCAGGCCATGGCAAACAGCATCCAGCTGCATATAAATGTCATTGTGAAAATCAGCAAGCTATGCTGCCACTTGAGGTCCACCATTGTGGTGAACACATCCTGGAGGAAACGTCCCTGTTCACGGATATTCTTATGAGCCACATTACAAGCACCATTCTTACTCACAAAGCGGGCTTTTCTGGTCTTGGCTCTGTATTGGGGGTGGGCATCCTTATCTTCTACAAGCCTAGTTATTAAGTATTCTTCATGAATTAGGCCTTTTCGGGCTAGCATGTTTAGAAGGTAGAATAGGTTGCGAATGTCTCTTTGGAAACGGCACTCTGAAAAAGAACATTGCTGGATTACCAAGTGTACCTAAGTATCAGTTTCAGAAAAAAATACACATGGATAATTTTAGAAACAATGACTCTAATATTATTATAAAATAGCATTAAACATAAAAATAATATTACTAATTTTAATTAGCTACATATTCATTTATTGAGCATGTGCAAGGAACAAGTAAAATCAACTACAAATACTATCCTGGAAATATTTCAACTATGCTAAAGACAGTAACATGACACAATTTAGGTAACATTTTGATTACTTGTTGCTATACTTTGTGTCAGGGGAGCATGGTTACAGATTCTCTTTCATGTTTTACTGTTTAGCAGGTTCAAGAGGAGGTCAATGACTGAATCTGTATATTGACCCTATTTTTACCTTTTATCTTTAATTCCTCTGAAAATATATTGTTGCTGTCTCATACTACTCTAATTAGATTTACCATGAGCTTTAATTATGTACTTTGAGCTTACTGTTCTTCTTTCTGGAGAAAAAGCTTTACCTATGGGCTTGAATTGTAAGAATATCCATGGTCCTGTTTCATTCATTCTGACCACATTTTTTTCTGCTACATCTGGATTCTTACCCCACCAGCCCTAGGGAGTCAGTTCTGACATGAGAAAGTAAAACTTGGCACTGCTACCATGATAGCTTTCTCCACACAGTGACACAATGTGGAGCAAGGAATTTTAAGTCAGTGATAGGTAAATAATCAGCTGTTGGGACCTACTACTAATACTGGTCAATAGTACTATGTCTCCTTTGCCTCTCCAGGTACTCTTAATCAAAACACTTTTCATATTGAAATTTTATATTGAGCTTTTTTTTTCAGTGACCATTAAATAGATATTAATGCAGCCTCTAAGGTAAATGGTGATGTGACCTTCACCTTTGGATATGCTTGTTGGTGTAATATAATATAATATAATAATAAGTCCCCGTGGCCATAGAGTAAATGCATTGTTTTAAGTTGGTCAATTAGCTTATAAGGGTCTGTTTATAGTATATAATAGTAAATCAAACATTCAGAACACATTCTCTTGTAAGGAATGATCTGTGTCCTTTTGTTTTCAATGATAGTGACTGGTCCTTCACTAATGAATGAGTACTTAATATCATATTCACTACTTAAAAAAAAAAAACGGTCCTATAGACTTGCAATAAAGGACAATCTTTAGCCTTCTTGCTCTGGTCAACCAGACCTAAACTGTGGGAGACCTACTCCCAGCTCACAGGCTCCACACAACCTTTGCAGCTGACACATCAGGCCTCAGGATGAAACTTCCCCTGTCTCAAAGGCATGTGCCTTTTTAATCAGAGGCCAGGTACATCAGAACCATTCTTAATTCCTGGCCTGGAAAAAAGGAGGAGTGCTTGGCTCATCCATTCCTTCCAGGACACTCTGGTCCTGGATTCCAAATTATGGAAAATTATCATACTTACCTCTAATTTTCCATTCCTGGCAGCAACTCCTGCCAGCGCACCACTGCGCCAACCCTGACACAGCAAGGTGCTGGTTTCCAGCTGGCTGCTTTACATATGGTTTCTGTAGACACCTTATCGTAGGATGTCCAGGATGCTACCACTTCTCTTGTTGAGCGTGCCCTGACCTCATATGGTTGAGTCAACCCAAACACGTAATAAGCCTACCTGATTGTTTCTGATATCTAATAAGAAATTGCCCTTACAGAAGCCGCCTGACCTTTTTTTTTGGGCCATTTGGATAGACAAAGAGATTGTCCACAGTCCTGAAGCCTTTAATTCTTTAAATGTATATAGAAATCAGATTGACCCTATCCAACTTGCTGCAATTTAACTTATCTTCCTGAGATTCCCCTGACAAGCGTTTTAGTCCTGAAAGGACCCCCTCCCACTTCAAGTAAAAAATACACAAGACTTTTGGCAGAAACTGTGGGGAAGGCCCAAGAAGAACCTTATCTTAATCAGAATGATGCAGTATGGTTCTCTAACGGAGAAAGCTTGTAATTCTGAAACACACCCTACAGAAGTAATGCCAGTTGGGAATACCATTTTCCATGCTAATTTTTTATCGAGCATACTTTGATTGGATGGAAAACAGGCTGTAACAGAGCCCGAGAACCAAAGGTAAATCCCATGCTGGAAAAAGAGGTTTGAACGGTGGTCTGAATTTAACACTGCTTTAAGGAGCTGTTAGACTACTGCACCTTCTGCCCATCTTACACCTGATAATGCAGATGGTGCTGAAACTTGAACCCTGATTGTGCTATAGCTAAGGCCCTTATCCAGGATGGACTTGTAGAAAGTCTAAAGCGTGTGCTGTAGTTGGGCGCAAGAGAAAACCTTGATCCCTGAGCCATATTCACAAACTTTTCCAAGATTGTAAGGTACGTTCTTTTCATAGACGACTTGTGTGCCCTAAAGAGCATTTCCACCACTCTGTATGATACCCCAGAGAAGGGAAAGGCTGACATATTCAGGCGAGATGGTCCATCTCTCTTGTACTAGCAGATTTCTCTGAAGAGGTAGATAGATTGGAGTTGTTACTGACATTTGCATCACCAAGGGAATCCATGGTCGTCTTGGCCAAAACAGCAAAATTGCTATTGAGTACTTTGCGGGAACTAATTACCAATTGAGTAATTGGCGGGAACACTTATACCAGGGGAAAAGTCTAGCAGGTAGTGAAAGTGTCCTGTGTTAGCGTTTGGTGACAGTTGAACCTTGAACAGAATGTTGGTAATTGTGTGTTGGCTGGGGATGCCATCAGATCGATTATTGGTGTGACCCATTTGAGGTAACGCAGGTGTAGTGACCATTCGTTGGGGTCTGGGAATGACCTGCTCAAATATTCTGCCAGCTGATTCTGTGCCCCTTAGAGATATACTGCCTAAAGATCCAAGAGATGTTTGTTTCTCTGTTTAGAAGATTGCGGCTGCCACCTGCAGGAGACACAGACTTGTCAAACCCCCTTGTCTGGCAAGGTATGCTACTGCCCAGTCTATTCTGCAGGTCACCTTGCACTGTGTGTTGAAAACTACACCCAGAACTGTCTGTAGAGATTCAATGTGGAACAACTTGACTTAAACAAATGAGTTTAAATCTAGAACTGGACGGAAAGCTTTGGACGTCTTGCAGACCAAAAACGAACAGGATTAAAAAGCTGTTTCTCCATTGGAACAGAGATTACGGTCTGCTTCTCGCATAATTCTTGAAAATAAGCTAAAATGGCCTCCTGCCCGCCTTTTCCACTGGTAGAAGGGCCTGTAGAAACTCTGTGGTATCTGTTGTAAACTCGTTTCGGTAACCTGCAGAAACAACTAGAATTACCCAGGCATCTGGAATCTTGGCAAACTTGAGAAGTCTGAGCCCCACTTCCAGTTCCTTAGCATGCCCATCTTTAGATTTATTTTACCTGCAGCCTTGGACGACTTTACCAATATGGACCTAAATTCTTGCTAGAGATGTTTCAGCACTCAGCCATATAAAGTGGAATGAATCACAAACTTAATCTTCCCTGGAGTCTCGAAAATTGCTGCTGCCTTCTCCTTTGCGCTATTATTACCCCTGTATGCCTTCTTCCAGCGGTCTCCTGAATAACACTTTCCCTTCAAAAGCAATGGCATTCAAAGTTGGTTTAGAATTGATTGAATCGATTGCCCAATTTCTTAAGGGCTCTCCTGGATATCACCACAAACCCCATTGTTTTAGCTGAGAGTTTAATAATCTCTTGATGCTTCCACCAGAAAATCTCTCACCAATCTCATCTGATTCAGGGATGACATCATTAAAGCCCTGTCTGTGTCTCCACTGCTTTGCTACTTAACTCGCCCAGGAGGTTAGTGCTTCAGAAACTGATAATAATGTCACCGCCGGACAGGTGGCTAAGCCAGCAGCTGAAAATATCTTATTCAGATCTGCATTCAATTAAATTGAATCTGCATTGAATTCATCCATAGGAGCTTGAATTTGAATTTTCCATAGGAAAAACAACATCTCTTGCCAACCTCTGAAGGGTAGCATCTAGAGATGGATATGCATTCCAAATCTCTGTATCTCTAGGATTCATAAGATACAATGTTGCAAATGCAGGGCACATTTACGGCCACGTCTCTGCCATTCTTCCTCAAACAATTGTTTAACTTAATCCATAAAGGAAAAAGGTTTCTTCAACCTGGTGTGGAGGATTCGCCAGGCACCATCATCTTCCATCTTCTTTTCCAGTCAACTTGCTACATCACCCGATCTCGCACTGCGCAGGTACAAGATCGCCTGACCTAGCCCAGTGCAAACGGGAAAAAAGAGATCCAATCTCACTGTGCATGCGTGCATTGGTATCTCTTTTTTTTTAAGTGCAACACTTAAATTAAAAAATAATAACATTTTTACTTTATGTATAAGGGTTGTCTTCCCTTTAATGTAAAGAAAAAAAGTTGAGTTTAGATCTACTTTAGATGTACTTTACCTTTCTTAGATTCAGCCTCCTTATTGCAGCATGCTTCTTTAAAGTATAGATGGTAAAGCCATTGCCTCACAAGCTCAACATGCACCACCTACAGGTCGATCTGCCATAAAATCTCTGCTTGGGGAAGGGAATCTCCTCCTCATAGAAAAAAACCTGTGGAGCTTCTTGCCTCATGACCTCTTTTAGAGGTAAACCGGGCAAGCATGGGGGATGAATGCCTAGATTTCCTGATGTGCTTTTTCCCAGGGATTTTACCTCTGTAACAAAAACATAACGTTAGGGCTTTTTTTCCCTAACCAAGGTTTCACCAAAAATGTTACATGGAGCAGGAACGCCTTCACCTTCACCATATAGAAATGTCCCATACAAAACTCCAACCAGCTCCCAAGGGCTGTGTAAGGAAGGGGCAAACTTTCTTTCCCAGCTTTGAGTGGTTTTACCACATTTTTTCGGACTTCCACCTGGAAAGCCTGGTCCAGAGTCTTAGTAGCGGAGCAAAATGTCCTGGGGCAAGGACATAAAAAAGGAAGGGAGGAGATCTTTTTTAAGGCTTGATTAGTAGACCCAGTAATGTATTCACTAAGCCTCTGTGGTTCCCCAAGCAATGTATGCATATAATGACTGGTGGTAGTGTGCTGTACATAATTTCTTAAAAAAACATCACCGCATAATGCTTTAGCCATGATGCAAGCAGTAGGCATGCTGTTGAAGGTAGGTATGCAACCATTAAAATGCCTTTGAGTGGGGGGTCAGTTTTGATGATTTCAAGGTAGACTGCATTTTAATGATTAAGTAGTCAAGAGTTTAGCTTTAAGATATTAAAGAATTATTCCTCTCACAACACAAAATTCTCAAAAAGAAAAAAAAAATAAAATATGTATTTAGCAAGCGGCATACACATCACCCACCTCCACCCTCTCTGACACATTTCACCTGTAGTAGGCCTACTCACAGAGCTCCTTCTAGTGGCTAAGCTAAATGTGTATATATATATATATATATATATATATATATATATATATAAGCATTTCAAAACCCAAGGACATTCATCTGCATAACGTAGGGTGGAGGTGTTCTTTAGTATTTAGAATTGATATGGCTGACAATATTGCATGAGATTTCAGTTCAGGGCACAGGACACTGGATTGTGACAAGATAAACTTGGATTTTGTTTCTACTTGTATAACATTTACATGGCCCTTTTGAATGTTCTGATTATCCAATGATTTCCTATCACTTTTACTACTATCTCACATACTTATCAAGTAACAACTCCTGATTGCAATTTTAAAGTGATCAGAATCATAGGAAATAAAAGAGATGGGTGGTGTTTTTATAAAACCCCCTTATCCCTATCTCAGATCATCACAAAGTAAAAAATGCAGCTATATTGAAAGTGAACAGGTCATATCAGCTACTTTCAAATATATTGATCAGTTACTACATATAAATTATTTTAAATTTCTGATTGCCAGATTAGTATAAACACTGCATTGGGCATAGTTACATATAGTTACACAGTAGGTTAGGTTGGAAAAAGAAATATGTCCATCAAGTTCAACTACTAGGGAAATTAACATATCCCAGATATAAAACCTATAAAACATGAGGTTTGTACCAGTTATATTCTGTGCTTCTAGAAATCATCCAGCTTTTTCTTAAAGCAATCTATAGTAGTTGCTGAAACTACTTCCTGAGGGAGCTGATTCCACATTTTCACAGACCTTACAGTGAAGAATCCCTTCCTTATCCGGAGCTTAAACTTCTTTTCCTCCAGACGCTTTTCCTCTTGTTCTTTGTAATGATCGCAAAGTGAATATTGGGTAAGAGAGTTCTCTATATGGACCATTTATTTATTTATACAGGGTGCCCATGATGCTTTGAAATCCCTGATTGTCAGGAAACAAAACTTGTTCCCATTTTTATCATTATGTTGTTATAAAAGTAGCAATATGATTTTTGGAAGTGGAGAATTAAAAAGTCAAAACCTAAATATATTACTACAGTATGTACTTACTAAAAATACATTTATCATGAAGCAACTAATAGTTTAAGGTGAATTATACACCAGGAACCCATTTGTTTTGCACCCTTGAAGCCCTGTTTTTTGTAAGACAATAAATCACAGTCATGGATTACCAATACCAAAAAAATCATAAACATAAATTACTTTAAGCATATAACTGAAATACAAAGTTTGGTGGATGCTGAAGAATGTAACCCTTTCATCAATCACTGATACCCCCATAACACTACTTTCTGCACCTGGTATAGACATTTTCAGGGGATCTCACTCTCCTTGTTGTGTTTTTCAACTTTTTTTTTAATCTAGAGGAGGAATAGAAGGACCCCAATGTGGACAATCATTACATACATAAAGACAGGGAGGACAATAAAAAGGCAGAAAAAAGGAAATCCCTAAATGACATAGGAAGCCAGCATGTGACTTAGCAGACTTATATTTTTAATTAAATTTAGTTCAGTTATATACTATACAAAGGACAAATACAAGCAAGAGAACAAATGTGATCACAGGACAAGTGTCTATCATCTGTAGTGAAATATACAGATCAGGTTTGCAGTACACACTGCCAGCCTGCTTTCAGCACCAGGGACAGAGCCAGGGGACCATTAATGGGTTAAAGGATGCTTTTTAGCATTTAAAGCAGGAGAGACCAATTCTGGGGCCACAGGCTGTCCTTATTTGTTGTGTGTCCCCATGGAGGAACACTGGGCCTCCCCACTGAATGCAATCAATCATTAACTGGGCTTCAGGACAGGGACAGGGTACGGTGCAGATAAGGGGCGCCTATTGGAGAAATCCAATGTATGATTGTAATTGCCTTACCTTGTCATCCAGGGAAATCCTGAAGGCACTGTTGTGTCTGCTGACTTTTTGTGATCTAATCTTCTCCCCCTCTGTGCAGTGAGGATGGTACAGTCTAGGGGCTCCAGCGTGTGTCTGTGCTGGAGGATGCAAAGGCTGCTGCAGGTTGAGTGTGGTTTCTGTGGTTGCACATTCTGATTGGCTGGATGCTGGGGGTTGTTATCAAATGACATGATGTGACAGTAAATTGTGTTCCTGCAGGCTGGGTACAATGTGCAATACTCCCCCTCCCATCCCCCCCCCCCCTTATCATCTGCCATTCAGCTGCTGTGCTGCAAGTAATTACCATAGGTACTCCACTACAGGAACCATTAATCCCAATGCAATGTATAGCTACCAGACATGGCTCCAGGCTAGGACCTTTGGAGAATGAAAGACTATTTATATAGTTTAAATAATTATTTTAAAGGTAAATGGTGGTGTAACTATGTGTTATTGTAACATTTTGCTCAAAGCAATCTTTCATATCCCAAACATGTTTGCTGTTTCACGTTTACATGATTATCATTATAAATAATAATAAACAGGATTTATAAAGCCCCAACATATTACGCAGCTCTGTACATTAAAATGAAGAGATAAGGACCCTGTGCCCAAGAGCTTATAATCTAGGAGGTGGGGGAAGAAACACACAAAAGGAGGGGGGATTTGTAGTAGTGGTAAGTAGTGACAGTTTTAAAAGACAGAAAAAGAAAGGTAGCGAGTTTGAGAAAATAGGTTTTGAGAGATCTTTTAAATGAGCAGAAAGTAAGAGCAAACCGAATAGGACAAGAACACCATTACAGAGAGTTAGGGAAGCTTTAGAGAAGTCTTGGAGCCGTGCATGTGAAGAGGTTATGGGTGAGGAAGTCATTAGTAGATCATTGGAGGGGCTAAGAGAGCGGCTGGGGGAGTATTTTTCTATCAGGTCAGAGAGGTAAGTGGGACAAGAACTGTGGAGGGATTTGAAGGCAAAGCACAGGAGCTTGAATTTGATTCTAAGGTGAAATGGAAGCCAATGAAGAGAACTACAAAGAGATGCAGTGGAAGAGGAGCGGTGGGAATAGATAATAGATTGTAGAGGAGAGAGTCTGGAAACAAGGAGTTTGGTGGTCTCTGGGGACAGGTAGGGGCAGATTTTGGAGATGTTGCGTAGGTGAAAGTGACAGGACCTGGAAATGTTCTGAATATGGGGGCTAAATGAGAGGGCTGAGTCAAAGGTGACACCAAGACAACCTGACTGAGGGGAGGGCCGAATAACAGTGTTGTTAACAGTTAGATATATGTCAGGGGGAGATTTGGAATTTGAGGGGGGGATGATGATGAGTTCGGTTTTATCCAGGTTGAGTTTCAGGAATCAGTCAGACATCCATGATGAGATGGCTGACAGGCAGCATGAGACCTTATCCAGGACTGAGGGAGACAGGTCAGGGGTGGACAGATAAATTTGAGTGTCATCAGCATACAGATGGTACTGTAAGCCAAAGGAGGATATGAGACTACCGAGAGAGGAGGTGTACAGAGAAAAGAGAACCGGTCCAAGGACTGACCCTTGGGGAACACCAACAGGGGAGGAGAGTGGGTGAGGAGGAGTTACCATTGAAAGAAACTTGAAAGAGAGAGCAGTGTCACTGATACCAATGGAGCTCATGATTTGTATTAGAAGGGGGGTGATCAACAGTGTCAAAAGCCGAGGAAAGATCAAGGAGAAGGAGGAGGTAAAAGTTCCCTTGAGACTTAGCTCTGTGGAGGTCGTTGGCCACATGAGTAAGGGCTGTTTCAGTGGAGTGGGCAGCTCGAAACTCAGACTGGAGTACATACACATTTGTACTTCATTCCCTCTTCCATGGTGTCAGCATTCCTGTTAAAATGATGCTAATAAAATGATGTTAATTATACACTTAAATAATAAGACAATTATTATAGACGTTATCTTTACCTGGGTAAGAATTGTTAAATTGTGTTTAAGCATTGTTTCTCTTGTGTTGTTGAAATTTTCTAAAAGCCAATCTCTGTTCAAGGGTGAAAATACTGCCTACAGTATCCGATGTGACCGGAATAATTGTACGACCAAACCCTTCTCTGGCTTTACTTAATTTAGGGATTGAATAATACCCAGTAGAACATGGACCCATAGTCACACATTGTTTATGTGCAACCAGACAGATCATAGCGTCCTATTGGAAAAATTCTGATGTTCCGAATATATCTGACATACTACGCAGGTTTAATTTGCAAGTTTTATATGAAAAAATGTTTGCTGAAAATACAGATAAAACGCCTAAATTTCATGCATATTGGTCTCCATAGTTTGCGCACCCAAAATGCACAGTGCAAGTATAATTGAATGTGTTTGCTTCTGTATTACTGTCCACTGTTTTATTTTATTGTTTTTGATATGTGGGTTAACTGATTCAGGTTGATTTTTGACACTCTGTTTGTTCTGCTTTGTTATGTTATTATTTACATTTTTTTCACTTTTTTCTATATTGTTTGTATTTTATTATGGAAAAATTTTTCAATAAAAATTATCTTTAAAAAAAAAAAATACTGCCTACATCCACAGAATTGACGCCCTCATCTTCGTCACCTTTGTATGTATGAACGTGTCCTGGACTTCAAAAGTATGTGTTGATGGATAGTACACCAACATACACAGTTATCCACTGATAATGTCAGCAAGGGGGAACAAAATATAATATAAACTGTTCTGCTACATGTGATTGTTGCTGTGAGGCCAGAATGATATGCACAATGATTTGTACCCAAACCACATGTTTGACACTACCGCCACTGAGATCTCTACAGCAACACAAACTATATGACTTTCAATATAAATTACTATTATCCCAGAAGGACTGATTGTAGGATTAGAAAAATGGACCATTTATTTTGAGTTCTGTTAATCTAACGCACTTTAACACCGGAAATAACTCCCTAAGCTTTCTCTTCAAAAACATTCAAAGCCACACAGTGCATCAATATAAAGGTGAATAAATAACATATTTATTATATTTTATACATATAGAAAAAATCCCTACACAGATAGTGGACAGCCCCTTCCAACGAGAACTCAGGAAGTAGAAAAAGACAGCAGGAAGAAGGAAGTGAATGGAATGCATATGTCTATCTAAACAAGATTACATGAGGCAGGACTCATGGAAAATCCTTAAAATTTATTGAGCTCACCTGGAAATAATTGCCCCAGCAAAATTTAAAATGAGGGCCCTACATGCATGCACACCATTCTATCTCATTGCCCCCTTGCCATTCTGTCAACTAGAGAGGGTGGAAGACCTGATTAAGTTTACTTTACCCTAAAACTAGCCTTTCTAAGAGGTGAAAACGATAGTATGGAGGTAGATTAAAAGCAAGAGAGTACATGTACATCTTAGCATTAACCAGGTGCAACCCTCCATTGACGATTGATTGATCCATAGGATTCATAGTGCACAGTGGGGTGCCTCTCAAGCATCCTCCTGCCCCCCTCTCTACGGAGCAGAACAAAGCTGTGTTTATAGTGCTCATTCATTCATCTGCCACTTGAAACAATAACAAAAGATCATTTCCAGCAACAATCATTTAAAGTCAATTGAGAACATGGCCAATGGATCTCCTGGGAATGGTGACAGTGTGATCATTAACTTAGTACACATGCACTGATTGGATGGTTCTTTTTGTCATAGAAATGGAAGTGATCAGCAACTGTCTGTTTTCAAAAACCAAGACACAAAGACTCTAGGTCCAAATGACAAACACTTCTGATCCCTGTGTCTTCTAGCAAAGCCCTAACTTGTTCAACCACTGTTCAATTGTTAAAAGCGATGCAGCAGATTCTAGCACACAGCCAGGTGAAGAAATAGATTCCCTGTTGCACCAGCGTTACACTTTGTGTTACACTTTGCCTCAAAATTGGTTGCATAGGAATTTCTGGTTTTCATGCCACCAAAAAATTGTGCAGTTGTTTTTTCTTCCAGCTTATAGGAAAAGTACAAGCTGATGGAATTCAGAAACCAGAATGTGGGCAGTGTCATCAACAAGAGAAGCTGGAACCAGAGACTGGGAAGCAACATGAGATGTCACCAGGAGTAACTGGCAACTGAAACACAAATATAGGATAAACACTGATGGGAGTCATTGAAATCTGTTAACAGGTTACATGTCAACAGACACAAATGGAAATTGTAACTGGAATCCAGGAGAGGTATGTGCAAGGGCCACCCAACCGGAATCAAGCTGTGTTCAGCATAGCTGAGCCGTCTTCCAGCTGCTGATTCTAGGTTTCTTTATGGTGTCTTACAGAAGGATCCTCACCTCCACATATACTCAGGGTCAGTCCAAACAGGAAGCAGTAGACCCCAGTGTGATGTGATGGGGACACAAAAAAGGCAGGACAGCTCGACAAATCATGGGGAAGGTACACTTTAGCCTTTTTTGCATTGGGTGCTAAAAGACCTTGTCCTATGACTGCATTTACAATTCCCACCAGTCCTCCCCCCCCAGCCCCTGGGAACGAAAAAAAGTATTGTGTAAGGTGTAGGTTGCCAAGGTCATAATGGGCACTAGGATATAGATGGCACTGATTGTGTCAAGCAAATACTCCTCCATCCCTGGTAGTACTTTCTCTTGTTTTTTTCCCTTGGCTGAATGTTACGTATATTCTGCTGGCAGGGGAGGAAGGGAAAATATTGACCTAGAAGGCCAAACACAACTAGTTAACTCTCTCATGTGTAAAGGAACTAATTTTTGGGGAGCTAAAGAAATTGTACCACAGATTCAATGATTGGTGGGAATGGTGAAAGTTTGGTGTCTCTAAATGATAGGGGATTTTGTGACACAACTTTTCACATGCCAGCATTAGCTTCCTTTGCAGCTCTCTGCATTCACGTGACATCTCAGGACCACATTGGAAGATGGTTATGAAGGACTTGGCACTGCCAGGCGCTACAATCACAGGTCAGAATGGGATACAGGTAGCTGTATAATGGGTGCACACAGTGTAATTGTCAGAATTGATGTTTTTTTTTTTTTTTTACATACTAAAATATTTAAAATGTATGGCAACCCTAAAATCAATAGTTGTATTTCCTTTGTCCCTCACAATGCACTTAGTACTCCATTTTATGCATATAAATGTAGAAAAATATTTGGTGATCCTGCCAGTCAATTTTTGAATCATCCTTCCTGTTCCTTTCTGATCACACTTAGAATGGAAGTTCATGTCCGAGTTCCACCTCGGAGCTATAGGATGGGCATACCAATGTAGGGTTGGCATATAGTATTGCAGCCAATATGCAGGGGTGAATGTAACATCTATGTACTCCTGCCATGGTCACCCACCCATTTCTTGAAAGTGGTCACTAAATTATCTTCTATTTGGTAAATGCAAAGCATTGGTCGGACCACATCTGGAATATGCAGTCCAGTTTTGGGCACCAGTTCACAAAAAGGGACATTGTGGAATTGGAGAGAGTGCAGAGAAGGACAACTGAACTAATAAAAGAAATGGAGGAGCTCAGCTATGAGGAGAGATTAGCTGAACTCAATCTATTCTCCCTTGAGAAGAGACATTTAAGGGGGGATATGATCACCCTGTATAAATATATAAACGGTCCATATAGAGAACTATCTTCCCCATTATTCACTTTGAGATCATTACAAAGAACAAGAGGGCACTCTTTCTGGAGGAAAAGAAGTTTAAGCTCCGGATAAGGAAGGAATTCTTCACTGTAAGGTCTGTGAAAATGTGGAATCGGCTCCCTCAGGAAGTAGTTTTAGCAACTACTATAGATTGTTTAAGAAAAAATTGAATGATTTCTATAAGCACAGAATATAACTGGGTATGGGCAGCATGGTGGCTCAGAGGTAAGTGCTCTTGCCTTTGCAGCGTTAGGTCCCAGGTTTCATTCTCGGCCAGGACACTATCTGCATTGAGTTTGCAGGTCCTCCCTGTGTCTGCATGGGGTTTCTTCCCACATTCTGGAAACAGTCAGTTAGGGTAATTGGCTTCCCCCAAAATTGATATTAGACTGGATTAAAAGACATATGACTATGGTAGGGACATTAGATTGTGAATGACTGATAGTGATGTGACTATGTACAGCACTGTATAATATGATGGCGCTATATAAATACAGTGTAATAATATCAAAGCTTTAAGTTTAACAGTGACTGTTGATTCAATGAACCTCGGTTTGCCTCATAAAATCAGGAAAGAATTTTTCCCACTGTTGGAGCAAATTGAACCAAGGTTTATAAGGGTTTGTTTTTGCCTTCCTCTGGATAGAATGTGTATAGGGCTTTTATCTGGGATATATTTATTTCCTTAGTGGTTTAACTTGATGAACCTATGTAACTTATTAAAGACGACATCTGTACATAAATGGATAGAACCAAGCCCTTTATAATGTCATTTATATAGCTTAGCACTCAAACAGCGGTTGCCTATGGCCTCTTCTGCCCAGTATGTACCCTATGAACATAAATGAGCCATTAGTGATTTGCCATGACTCATATCCGCCCCGCAGCACTGCATTCTGGGACAACAGTACGTCCGAACCTCCGCCCAGCCGCAATTCTCTGCTAGCCTTTCGCCAACTAAAACTACACTTCCCGTCATACATCTCGTCTGTACGTGAGCCGGTAGTGTACGCAGGGCCGCGGTGCTCTGTGGGAGTTGTAGTACGCGGAGAGGCCAAGGCTTCCCGGACTACGCAGCGGAGGTGTGCGGCACAGAACTACAAGGCCCAGCATGCTTTGTGACTGCTAGGAGCCGCTGGAGCAGTGGGGTAAGATGGCGGCAGCTGTAGGGACGGGACGGCGGCTATTGTTGTAAAGAGGCTGGGGGCAAACCAGTCCAGGCCGGACTGATACATCCGGGAAAAAAGCGGAGGAGGGCGAGGTGAGAGAAAAAGGCCGGGGAACCGGGCTGCTGTGTCCGGGACTGTGTACGACGAGGAGGCACCGTGTGTGGCGCATCTTCCGTTATATATTGTATAATAGAGGGTAGTGGTTTAGTGTTAGCTGGGGCCCCTGTGCAGGAGATCGGGCCTGTGTTATAGGCTGGGCACCATCACTCATTACATGGCTAGCTGCATAACTGTGACTACATGAATATAAGAGCTCCTATGTGACACCCCGGTGTATGCAATGTGTGTCTGGATGTGTACCACAGGTGTGCATCTGATGAGTACATATCAATAATGATGACTTTGTGTACAAGGTGATTTTTTCTATTTACACTACTGATCAGAGCGAATGCACAATTGTCATATATCTGTAAGGCATTCATAAATCAAGATCAGCAAATACATTACATAGATCTACACCCAATCACATACTGGCTGCAACATGGTGCTCTCATTTCCAGGTTATTTTTAAAGCTTGGTGATCCTGACAAGAATGCAACTTCCTGTTATACAGTGACAACACTTTCTTACAAATGTGGTTTGGTATCTACCTGTCACCGGGAGGTTTATATTCAGCTTTACTAATGTTTGCAGTGGCATTTCCATTGTTGTCACCATAGCAGTTCAGAGCAATGATGTGCAGCTGGTGCCAGAGCATGTAGACAAGAAGAAAAACAAAAACGTTTAAAACAGAACTAAACCCAAAATAGAAAAAGACATCTTTATTTCGCAGATCCGTCGGGAGGTTTCTTTGTTTGGGTCTTGTGTCGTCCTTTGCTGTCTTCGGGTGCCTACATCTTCTTCTCTCTTCGTCCGGGTTCTTCTTATTGCGTCACCCGATCTCACACTGCGCAGGCTCCAGATCCCGCGGCGTAGATTGGGAAAAAGGAGTGCCGATCTCATTGCGCATGCGCGAGATTAGCAATTTTCTTGCCTATTGATGAAAGGGCTCCTGCGCATGCTTGAGATTAGGGCATGTGTAGAAGGAGCAGCCAAGAGCTTCCCGGGATGCATGACGTAGGTATCCCAGGAGGCTTTGTGATCCCATTATGTTTTGATCGCAGCTGACAGATAGAAGGAGAGGGCGTCACCTTTTTGTTGCACTTAAAAATTACCTTTAAAAAAAAAAAAAAAAAAGCTTAAAAGCTTTTTTTGTAAAGTAAAAATTTTGAGTTTAGATAGGCTTTAAGCTTTGGCTGCCAATGTTACTCTTTAGGGTAAAATAAGCTCAGCAGCTATGAACATCTTTCTACTGTTCTGAGCAGGCTGTCCACAATAGAATATAGTAATCAGGAACTTTACAGCCACCTAACCACTCTTACAAGACTCGGAGCATGTTGCTCCATCTCCCGCTTGTGGTACAATAATGTTGGGTGAAAAAAATTAAAATTACAAAAATAATATTTAAAGCATGAGGATGTGTACACTGTGTTCTCCCCTTTGTCATTTTAGCCAGGCAAACCACCCAGCTGACATTCTTTTGGGGCCACCTTAAACCTAGCCTTCTACATACCTGGCTGCCTCTTCTCTTTTTATTCCATGGCTTCAGAGAAAGTGAAAATATTTTCTAAAGAAAAAGTGTGGCAATTGTTTATAACACACAGTACTTTAGGAAAGGGTTCAGATAGAAATAAATCTGCTAATATGTAAATTTAATGTTATTAGCTGGATAAGATTAACAAGCACTGCCACTATGTTACACAATAATCAAATCTCGTCTGGCAGGTGACGACTTATACTACAAAAAGCTTTCCTGGCTGTCCTGCTGACCCAGAGCAGATAATGCCATAAATATGAAGATTGTACAGTCATTGTAGCACCTATATAGATATATAGACGTAAATGCATCAATCGGATAGACAAAATCAGGGAAAAAATGAATATTAATAAACAAGATTTATATAGTGCCAACATATTACGCAGCTCTGTACATTAACTAGGGGTTGCAAATGACAGATACAGACAGTGACACGGGAGGGGAGGGTCCTGCCCCAAAGAGCTTACAATCTAAGAGGTGGATCAGTAATCCTGTTGTCTTCCCGGTAGTGACCCATCATCACACCTCGATCAATGTGGTGTTAAAGCACTTCTGGCTGCCCAGCAGACTACTTGTCTGTGGTCAGGAGAGGCAAACTTCTCACAAGATTTGCAGACGAGTGCGACCACAACCGACACGGGCAAAAGCAACATATTGCTTTTACCGCACCATAATCTGCCACAGCCATGTGCATCTAAAAAAATGTCCCCTTCACTTGAATAGGAAATGTTTGGCCTAAAATGGCCCTTAAAAAACCTACTAGTCTTATGTGACCTGTAGCATTATATGAGATTTTAGTTTACTATTGTAGGATCAAAAAAACTCGAAACTAAGCCCATTGATACGCACATGTCCCTGTTCCAACACAGGTACCACCATCTTCACCTCATGAAGTTATTGGACTTATTGCCTTCCCAGCAAGAGCGTGGGAAGCTGGCATTGCTGGGTATCAATCGCAGCAAATGAACAGTGCATGTGCATGAAATTTGTGATTTTGCAGTTAGGCAGGTAAGAACCGTTATTGCAGAAGAAGCATCGTCTGTCACTTTCTACAGTAAACACCTGCCTGGTCACCAATTTTTCAAAGTAGTGCCTCTTTAAAGAATAATATTGATTGCTTGTTAAGGTGATTTGTAGCTTACACTAGCACACTAAATGGGTTTGGTTATTGTTATTATGTGTGTTCATTCCAGGTTTGAATGTGAGAGCACTTTTTTTTATTAACTTTTGCAGTTAGGTAATTATGTACATTGGTGAATTAGAGGGAACTCTAACTTGCAGTTCAGTTAAAATGCGCAGAGATTACCCTCTGAACTTTATTTCCAATGCTGCAGAAAGCATTGTTCCAGATTTGGCATGTTCTGGCCTGCAAAAACAGGCAATGGCTGGAGCATGACATGAACGCAGTCACAATGCTGTAAGCATCGAAAAGAGACACTAATTGGCTTGGTTTGTCTAATTAGCCTGTTGTCAGACATTATGCCCACTTAGTTAAGAAAAAAAAACTGCAAGGTGTAAATTATATATATATATATATATATATATATATATATATATATATATTTATTTTTTTTTACTATAATTGATTGACCTCCTTTCAAACCCTTGCTGAAAATGGTAAATGACCTTGGTAAATAATCTTTTCTAGTACTCCAGTTCCCTTTATTCATATATTTTTTTTTTTTTTTTTTACTATCACAAGAGGGTTTGCAATAACAGGATTTCTTTATGCAGACATTGTGGGTTTTTAAAAAGCCATGAGTTTGTTGTAACCCTCTGATTTTGCTTTACATGTTTGACAGTTGAAGGGATAAAGTATGAGTGGACTTAATAATATAGATAGTCATAGTCTTGTGTATGATGACGTAGAGGAATTTCTGTACTGTCTTCTGTCAGCTGGTATATCTTCTACATCCCCTTTTGCAGTTAGTTGGCAGCTGGCGTTGGGAGGAGATGTAAACTATGGCTCCATGGACACTTTTTTTTTTATATACCAACCAGTGGGACCGCTGTCAGTTAAAATGAGATTTTATTTAGAATGCCCAGTTGATTTAACTGCACAGTTGTAATAGATTGTGTCTATTCTTTTTCTGATAGGTTCCTTACTCCAGGCTGTAATGATGGCAGGAGACCACCAAGAACCGAAAGAAAACAAGAGGGGTTCTGAAAAGGAGGGAACACCGGAATCCAATAGAACTTCAGATGTTGAAGAAGAGGAAGAACAGGAGGTCTCCAGTGGCGATGCCTCTGAAAATAATACATCAGAATTGCTGTACCCAGAGAACTTTTTGGTAATTCTTCTTCAGGGTCCTGAGCTCAAACTTCCATTTGTATACGGAATCTAAAAATAAAAAAAAAAAAAATATCCTCTCATGGTACTTTAGTGTGTTATAAGTACCTTAATGAAATGTTGGGTCCCATTTATCCAACAATATGGTCATACCATCTCCTAAAAAGAAAACATTGGCACAGAACCGAGTCAAATAAATGTGCATTACATTACTTGCAAAGATTTATTTGCTCAATTTATTCCAATGAAACAAGCTTGGAGAAATAAAAGCAGAGTCAAGCCATGTAGCCTGTTAAGTCTTGTGACTGACATCTCCTCCAACTAAAAAGTTCTCTTTGCAGCCTTCTGCAGAGAGAACTGCACTGGACTCACACGCAGCACATTGCACCCTGCAAATCAGGAATGGCTCATAAAATGCTGATGCAGTGTGGCAGATAACATAATGGTGCCTAGCAGATAGTGAAATCTGCATCAGGCTTTAAAATGGACCCTTCGTTTCAGGCTTGATCACAAGCTAAGAAGTCACATTTAAATTATAATACATCTGCTAGCCTTACACACTTGAGTTACAGAATCTGCCTGATCTGGCTGCTTCTTTTTTTATTGTAGAAATTCTTGCAGCAAGTTGTGCGGAAAGGCCAGAAGAAGCTGTGCAGAGTTGAAGGTAAATGCCATTTTTTTTTTTTTTACTTTTTATTATTTTTTTTTGCTCGTTATATTTCTGAGAGAGAACTTTAAACATTGTAAGTTGTTGCATGATGTTAGTTTAATAGTTTATTTTCCTACTTTGCAGCAGTGGGTCTTTAGGTCATTTTCCACCAGAGGATTTTTCTTCATGAAGTTTGTATGTTTGATACTCTGAGATTTTTCATTTTCAACTCTTTCAGCTTTTTTTTACTTTCAAAGTTGGCTTTCTTCAGGCTAAATACACAGAATAAATGCAGGAGCTATTTTGCCTCCCAAAAGAACTAACTTTCTGTGTATTGCTGTGCCCTGATACTTACACAGCCTTGTCCATCAGGCAGGGGAATTCATTTTTCTTTCTGCAGTTCAGTAACACTTACACGACTTGTCCTTACACTAGCTTGTGACTGGGCAGTGAAATGAGAAGTATCAAACCCCTTTGCTTTGTAAATCTGTTTCCTCTCCCTTTCATTGTCTTTCTTGGTAGCATATGAATACTGCAGCTCAACTCACTGAGTCGTTCTGGTTCTCCTCTGTCTAAACCCTTCTTTGTAGAACATTAAAAGCAGGTACTTGACTGCTTGCATTACCATAAATATAATATAGCCTGAAGTTCAGCTTTAAAGCCTCAATCCAAACTATTGTTACATATTCCTATACACTGGGACCGATCAAATGCAGAGGCGGAAGGTCCATTTTTGAAAACTAACATAGGGTAAACCATGTACAACATTTGTATAGTCTTTGTTTCTGGCACTGGTGTGAACCTAACATAAATTAACTTTGGTTAGAATATTGAACAGTTGAATATGTTTGCTGTGGGGCAACAGGTTTTCTCAGAAGCCTATATGTGTCTATAGAAATTGTAACAGATGGGATCCAGTCATGTTGCCATAGGAATCCTTTTCTGTTTTCTGAGAAATTATTAGCTGGAGTCTGACTGTGGGCTATTTAGTTATCTTAGTAGAAAACCCCTACCAAGCTACACAAAGAGACAGAGATCTCCAACCTTAAAATACTAGTTTTCTGGTTCTTTTGACTAAAACACCTTTAGACACTGACCTGGAACAAAGCCCAGTCGTCTGCATGGTCAGTCTATGCAGGGAGCACCAGAAAATTATTCATGTACCAGTTCACACATTTTCCCCTGTAAAAGCCTTAAGGAACTATATAAGCAAACAAGGTCTAACCAGTGTTTCCAGTTGAGCAGAGCAGGTGTTGGTTCTTTCTAGAAATGTGAAGAGATGAAACAGAGTCACTTTTTTTGTCCCTAAGTGGCATAATCTTTTTAGCTGTCATCGAGCCAAGTGTGAACTGTGGCCCCAGTTGTGCCCTGCAATCTTTACATGTCAAAAGAGAATATTTGTAATAATAATACTATAATCCTCTCCAGAATCTAAACTAAAGTGTAACTTTGTTTTACTGTTTGTGGCATTGGTAATAAAAGCTTGTTTATGGTATGTAAAAAAAACAGGTGTGTGTGTATATATGCCACCAAATTTTGAATGTGAAAAGGTTCACTGTTGAATAACATCAATGTGAGATTGTTTTTATCACATGCATGTGTTATATGGGGTTAGGTTGAGTTCAGCTGTTATATACTTTTGTTTCAATCGTTTTTATTGAGTTTTTAAGCTAAATAACAACATACAAATAAACAAAACACATGCCATGCAGTCACATTTAAGTTGTTATATACTGATGATGGGCATTTATATATCTTTTCTACATATACTTTTCTTTTTCTACTGTTCTAGATCCCAAACCAAAATGTCCTAAATTGAAAAAGACATGTAAAAAGAAAGCAGTAAAGAGGCTTGCAGATGCAGAAGAAGCTAAGCATCCCAGTGTGGAAAATGAGAGCAATGTATGAATTTCTCAATTTTGGTGACAGTGCTGTTGTAGTTTTTTATTTTCTGCCATGTATTTTTTATTGTGACTAGGTGTGTTTCTCAGTTTGGGAGATTTCCCTGTTTCCCCTAATTTTATAGATATTTCAGTTGGGTCTTTGGGATAAAAAAAAATAGAAAATATCCACAAATTGGGTGCTTGCACAAAAAATGCACTCTGGACAGATTAAAATCCTTCCTTACTGTTTTTAAGATTAAACCTATTTAATATAGAGATTGACTTTGTTGAAAAAATACCTAATCAGCATTGAATCTGCCTAAGACGTCAAATCAGTCTGGGATAACATGGACACACAGTCTGAGACCTACTAAATTCACAGAATAATTGTGGAAAACAATGGCTTGGAAAACCTACCCACTAAGTTGTATTAAAAAAAATGTGTGCTACTGTACCCGAGAGAATTTATTCTTTTATGCATTTTTGCAAGTTGTAATGCAGTGAATAGCTTTTATCAAATATTTTTATTGCAGCATCTTGCACAGTGCTGTATGCATTGTAAATGTGTATTTAGCTTTGCTGGATTCGTGGATTAATCCCCCACAATGTTGTCCTTTTATAAAGACCCACACCACCCTCCTTAGTGCAAGCAAGATGGGCCTATACTTTTTTCCACCTCTTATTCAGTGATCTTAGTTTTGACAAAGACGTGGTCACTACTTTTTATTCTGCATGTGTGCTATGGTCCCATTCATTTCTATGGGGAGAACTGCTCAGAGCAACTGATACAAGCCACTGTAATTATGGCTACCCATGGGAAATGAATAAGTTGGGTTCACGGTAAGAGGTATTAGGAGCAATGAATTGGCCTGGAGGTAAGAATAAGCCTAGACTGCCTTTGCTCAATTGGTTGGTGGGCTTTATTAGAATATAGTTTTACCAAAGGTAATATTGTCTTGAAAGCTACATATATTATATGAAAGGACATACATTACATTACGGAACAAATTCAGGCTACAAGTTAAAACTGTTTAAGGTACAGTTTGTCATCACAACGATACTTCATTTTCACAAATATGGCTGTGTTTTTTTTTTTATAGTTTACTGAGTCTCAAGCTTTATTATCTTCACTGTATCAGAACAAGTATGCAGATTAGTAAATTGGAGAAAAGTCCTTGTGTGCATACCTTTTCAGTCAGTGACTAATAAATCTAGTTTTTATGAGGTCAGATCAGCATTTTTTTTTGTTTCCTCTCTTTGGTGTTTTGATTTGTTAATCATGTTGTTCACTTTTTGTGTTGCCTGACTACAAAATGTTTTTATACTGAACCGCAAAAAAAAAAAATCAATAGATGTTATATGAATAAGGCACAAATAACATAGCACAGCATGTGTGTTACTTTTCCAGAATATGTGCAGGCATATGACATTTATTTATTTACTCTGCAGTGTTGCAGAGCTATGCACCACTCATAAATGAAAAAAGAGGCTGCATTTATTTAAATGTGTACTTATTTTTTTTAAATGACATTACAGTGCCCTGCAAAACATGATTCTCTATTCAGGATGGTCTGTTGCTAGTCTTGTGCTTTGGCAGCTAATTAGGGGAAAGGAGATGGAGGGGAGAGGGCATGCAAAAATGCCTTCTTCCTGTGTAAGGTCCTTCCTGTAAAGAGAACTATATCAGCATCAGCAAGTACAGAATTGAATACATAACTTTTTAGATACACTTTTTAGAGTGCTAAGGTGTTAGGAACACAGTTTTTATTGCTCTTCTCTGTCTACATCAGGGAGATTCTCTCATTCCTAATTGTCCTTATAACCTTTGTCACGGGAAAAAAAATGCTGGTAAATCCAAAATTTTCAGTTGCTACCAGAAAAGAAATCCTCCAATGGGGACACTTATTCCTATAATAGCTGTTTAAGAGGGAATGTCCACCATTATAGAACAATATCCTCTCCCTGTCTGACAGGAAGTTTAGGAAGTGATGGGCAGCTACTTGAGAGGTACAGCTGGTGAAAAAAAAAAACCCTACCGTATTATATACAAAATGGGGGGTTGCTTTGGAGTTTATTTTAAGCACAAATTATAAAATTATGGTGCCATGGTTTAGTGTGAAAAGTGTATGTTTGTGTGTTCTTTTTTCTCAAGCAATTTCAAGAGGGAAATATACAACACAATATTTTTGCCTCATCTTACTATAGGGGACTAACTAAGTGCTTCATAAGGCAATTTTACTGCTAGCCAGCTTTGCACAAAGAAATTGTTGTATGCACAAGTAGTTATGGGCTGGGTGAGCAGTTAGTGGTGAATACTGAAATGATAGAAGAATGTGAGTAGTATTTGTGTGTTTTTTTTTATGTTACCTAAACATATTTCAGTAGACCGTTCACTAAGCTACTGTCAAAGTGTATTCAAAAAGTAATTTTATGAATAATGTCTATCAATGTTTTGAGTTTTTTCCTCTTCTTTTTTTCCCTCTTCTTGTAGATATCAGAATCTGATTTGTTGTCTAGCTTTGCAAATGCATTGGATTTCATGGAAGAAACATACAATACAACTACGCCAGGGTCCCACTTTCAGCATTTTGTGGACGAAAGCCTCAATTTTGTGGACTGGTAGTAAGTGTAATTTATTTTTTAAGCAGTGAACCTATTGTTAAAAATCTGTCCAAACGTGTTGGTTTTCCCATGCTACCTGCAGATATAGAATTGTAAACTGTTCAGTTGCAGCCTTCTCTAAAGTCATTGTTGTCAGCAACCAATCAGAGGTGACAGTAATAGGTCTCAACAGTTGCCTGCAAGGCACAAGCAATGTCAGATCGAAAAGGCTTTCCACCCTAACATCTAAAGTGCCATATATTGTCTCTTACTGCAGTGTAAAAAAGAGTAGCTGGGCAGTGCTTTAAAGCATATAGGGGTACGGGTCCACTTTGCAGAGACAATGTCACTTTTTCTGCATGGGCGAGGTGACATTGTCTCATTCATACTGTACTCATGCTCCTCACCGGAAAAAAACATTAAAAATGTCTGGCAGAAATATTAAATACAGTCCAGCTCATGTTTGGCATCAGGGTTATATGCTGGGCATAGTGCAGAGCCGTTTACGTTTTCTTGCGTTGAATGGATACTTGAATGACAAACACACATCTAATGCTCCTAGAAAGTGCAATGCACTACAACACACAAATGTGTACTGTGTAGTGTTGCTTAAATGAAAAACATGCACCATGGGCAATATAGTGCAAAGCAAATTAACACATGGGCATTAATTCAGTAGTAGACTAGTGAAAATACAATCTAAATTCTTTTCTTTTTTTCTTTAGTAATCATCCAAGCTTTTTTAATCTTTTTAGTTCTGAAGATGGCGTAGATGAACTGGAGTTGGTTGCTGAGGTTCGTATTGGAGATGCTGGCACTTACTCCGGTGTCCCGCCAAGAATCTTTAGAAGACAAAGACCCTGGAGATATCAGAAATCAGGTATCGTCTATCTTATTTTGAAACAATGTGTAGTGATTGTTTTTTTTATAGTATGTTGTTCCCACCTATACTCGGTTAGTAAGGTAAGTGCTTCATAGTTTTTAAAAGTTTGTTTTTGCATAGAAACTTTGAGGGCTTAAAAGATGTAGCTTACTGTAAAATAAATTTATATTGTTTGAAGGAAGGATCGTCAAAGCAACACGGCCAAATTTAGTCATTCACAATTCACCATTTATCCTGGCGAAAGGGGCAACAAAACATAGTCTGCAGTGTTTAGCTGCAAAAGTATAAAAGGACTTTTTATCAACTGGAAAATAACACCAGGTCCACATGCTCTAGGCCAGTGTTTCCCAACCTTTCTTAGTCGCGGCACATATTTTACAATTAGAAAAATCCCACGGAACACCACCAAAAAGTCAGACACGTAAATTAGCTACCTGCTGCCATCTAGTGGAAGAGTTTTTTTTGGTTCTGCCTATCACTATACATCGCTGGTATAGACAAATGAAGACAAATTTTTTGCAGTAAATAAATCATTTTGGGACCAATTAACTGAAATTGGATAATTTCCCACGGTACACCCGAAGATCTCTCAAGGCACACTAGTGTGCCGCGGAACAGCGGTTGAAAAAAAAGGTTACTGTTTAGAGCAGGGGTGTCAAACTCAAATACACAGAGAGCCAAAATTAAAAACTTAGTCGCAGGCCAACCTTGAAATTTATTAAAAAAATTAAAAATTTTCCTTCTCATTAGGTATAAACCCTTTTCTTATCTAAAAAGAGGTTTTGCTTCACATTCAATCTGGAACAAGCTTATAATAGAGAAAGAGGCATAAAATGTTTTTTTGAGTTTTATTTAGGAAAAAATCTTATGTCTCTTTCTCTATTTGTAGCCTCTATTTGTAGTTAAATTTCAATTGTAACCTTTTTTCACAGGCTAACAATATTAATAACAATATTCGTCTATGAAAATCCAACCATTCAAGTCCATGCCTTGGGAGTATCAGCTGAAACTCCCTCTTCATTGATATAGCACTACTAAAATTCTCGGCATTATTTGCATCTATAAAACAGTCCAATGTGGGGCCACGCATGGGCAGAGAGCCCACTGGTCTATAGACACGGGTGATTCCGGGAATTGTAGTAGCGGCGCTATTTTAATGCAGCTGATTTAGAGGCTTAATCAGACATAAAAAAAAATTTGTATATACTTTGACATTGAGTATAATGCTGACCAATTTAACTCAATCTTTTTTTTTTTTTTTTCTCCCTTTAGCGTGCCTAAGTACCTCAGGTTTGGAGTTCACAGAAGGCCAATCAACAGTCCATCAAGAGACACCAAATGGGCCTTTAAGATTTGAAGAATTCCTTGGAACCCCCATGTCTCATATCAACATAAACCCATGTACCCTTAGGAAATTGAATAGATCTCGAATGAGTGCTGACTGTGGCTCAGAACAGAAGGTTACTTTCCAGAAACCTGCCGACACAACTTCACAATATATAAATGCTTCAGTAACACCTGTTCTCCGTAGTTTTCACTGGACAACTAAAGGGTCTCTGGATGCCTCCACTGCTTATAGGATACAAAATGGCACATGCATGGAGAGGACTAGTCTAATAAATGGCAATACATTAGTTAATAATACACCCAACGCATTAGATTTGTGGGGACTAGCTTTGGGAAATGGCACTGGGGTTACAGGTGGACAGCAGAGACCTATTGGTGGAGAGAGCTCCACTGTAAACAACCAGCATTCTCAATCTCATGGTTCTTTAGAAAAAGATAGTGGCTCCTCATCCTCCTCTTCATCCTTCTCCCAGAACCCAGTGCTATCTGCAGGTGGCAGTGGGGTACAGTCAAATCAATCTCAAGATCTAGATATTTATGACCCTTTTCACCCCACAGATGAGGAAAATGTGAATGGAGACTATATTTATGCAGACTCCCCTGAGAAGGAAACAGATGACCAGGAAGATCAAAAGTATGACCCGTTTGAACCCACTGGCTCCAATCCAAGCTCCTCTGAGCGCAGTCCTTCACCATATGAAGATGATGATGATGAAATTGGAAGCGAGTCTCATCCTGAAGGTCGTATTTGTGAAGCATTGGCTGGTATTTATGATGAAAATAGCTTGAGCCAGGATGTTCCGGGCTCTGAGAAAACAAAGGAAGATTTCAAATCTACAGAATCTGATAAAGGCCTACCAAATGATGATTTTAATCATGAGAGGAGTATAGAAGTAGACAGTAACAAAGCTGAACAGAAAAGTTCTAAACGTTCTGATTCCGTTTCAAAAGATGTTTCAAAGCTGGATTTTGAACCTTATAGTCCTAGCTCCAGTTTAGACATTGACACTGCAGATGATGGGGAGGCAGATGAGGTGTCACAAGAAGTGGCAGAGGAGAAAAGTATTAAAGAAACACCAGTTGCTGATTCAACACTTGAAGAAACAAGTATCACAGAATCATCTTCAGAGCCCATAAGGCGTGTCTTCACAGTGGATGCAAGTAAGGAGTTTAATAGGAAAATGGACTTTACATCTGAAGCTGAATCGAAGTCCAAGGTCGAAATAAAGGTTTCTTTGGAATCCCTGGCCAAGCCTGATGTGAAGTCCTATTTACGGTTAGAAAAAATTGCCAAGCTTGGAAGTGAGTCAAGATCACGCCATAAAAGAAAGCATTCATCAGAAAGGAGAGATCCAGATGATGATGATTCAGATCGCAAATATGATTCTGAAATTGAGGAAGGGGAGATAGTGCAGCCAGATGAAGATTGCTTTAGCCCTGTGCCTATGTTTCGAAGTCGGTGTCGAGTTATGGACCGACCACTTAGGATAGTTGAAGGTGATGACTTCCTTTCTCTGCATGCAGATTCAGATGAGGAAGGAGCTTTACAAATTGACTTTGGAGAAAATCAGATGGATAACAGATGGAAGGGACTCGATCTGAGGCGAAAGATTACAAACCAACGGAGAGAGAGATATCGTAAGAAATCGGAGACCCCACAAAAATCCAAAAAGAACTCAAAATCCCGCTCTCCATCCAGCTCCCGTAGTCGAAAGAAATCTAAACGTGAAAGAAAAAGATCAAGGGAAAGAAAGAGGTCCAAGGAACCACGGACAACAACTACTTCATTGTCTAGTTCAAAAAAATCGAAAGATGGCAAAGACTACAGGCGTTCTAGATCACGATCCTATAAGGATGGTAAGGTTTCTCGTTCACGTTCTAGGGAACGTAGAAGATCACGCTCTTGGTCACCTTCCATTAGCACTAGCTTATCTGCCGTAGGGTCTTCTCGTACATCAGCTGAAAGGAGAAAAACTTATAGATCAAAATCAAAAGAGAAGAGGCGCCGTTGGTCACGTTCTGTTAGTATGGACCGATCTCGAAAAGATAAACACAAGGACAAGCATCGTGTAGATGGGAAGAAAAAAAAGAAAAGATCACGTTCAAGGTCCAAAGAAAGAGATAGAAGATCTTCAAGGCACTCAAACGATAGGAGAGAAAAGGAAAAGACGAGATCCAGACACACGCTGGATGAACCCAAGGTTGAAAATCAGCCAATTGTGGATAGAAGGCGACGAGACAGTCGCTCAGTTGTACCTCCATCAATACAAGAGCTGAATAATGCAGATCTTTTTACAATAAAACGAACTATAACTGTGAACCCAGAAGAGAAACTAGATCGTGAGGAATTGCTCCGTACTCCTGAACTTCCTGGGAAAAGAGAGGTTATGTATGATTCAGAAGGGCTTAGTTTTGAAACTTATTCTGATCGTGAAACTGTTGATGAAAGGGATGGAAAAGCCAACAGGATTTTTGAAAGGCATTCAGTGAAGTCTGATTCCACCAAGAGAAGGATACCAATGGACTTTGCAACAAAGCGTATTGAAGAAGAAAGAGAAAGCCGACAAAGAGCTTCCAAAGATAGAGATCGAAAAAGACCTTACGCAGATGACAGCCGCGATCGGTATAAAAAGCGCTTTAAAGAAAGTTCTGAACCTGAACCTGAGCCCTTAAAGTTAGACCGAGAAAAAATTCGTACTGATAAGGATAAAGCTCCAAAGAAACTTAAAGCAAGTCAGAAGGACAGCAAAGGAAGCTCAACTAGGAAAGTTAAACTTCAGTCTAAAGTGGCTGTGTTGATTCGTGAAGGTGTAAGCAGCACCACAACTGTCAAAGAAGCTGGGTCCATTGGAGTCAAATTCAGCAGGGACAGAGAAAGCCGCTCCCCATTCCTTAAATCAGACGAAAAGATAACTGATATAAAGAGTAGTCGAGCTAAACTTGAAACAGATGATGTCAAGGAACCTCTTCTACGGCCTAAAAAAATAAAGGGTTTAAAAACGAAAACTGGTATTAAAAAAGCAAAGGCTGTTGGTGCTGCTGGAACTCTTGTTAAACCTAAGGGAACTGTCGAAAAGAAAAAAAAGAAGTTAAAGACTAAAGCTTCATTGAAGAAATCTAAAGCAGATAGCTGCAGTCAGGAGATATTAAGCCCAGTTGAACCCAAAGAAGAACCAATCTGGTCTGACACAGAGAAAACAGAGATTAAAGTGAAACCACCCAGTCCTCCCAAGCTAGCCAACGAACAAGAGCTCACACCTGATTCCCAGACTGTTGACAGTAGCTGTAAGACCCCTGATGTTTCATTCTTGCCTGAGGAGCTTCCAGCAGACCCAGAGAGAATGACTGATTTGGTGGTTGACAGTGTTTCTGAAGTTAAGGAAGAGGCACCCCGTCCACCTCCTCCTCCCCCACCTCCCCCAGCACCAATACCTTGGAACCTCCAATCAGGAGTGGACTGCACCACAAGTGGGGTCTTGGCTTGTAAGTGGATTTTGCTTTTTATTTATTCCTGGTTAATGTGCACATCAAATAACCTGGTGAAATTGTGTACAGGGGTTGTATTCTTCAGCTTTAAAGTGTTTAAATAGTCCACTCCAAATGTTAGGCAGGGCCTGAATAATTTGAGTCAGCCCTAGGCTCTTTGTATGAGTTGGAATACTCGAACAAGGGCTAAGTGCAACATTGCTTGCTAACGTGTGCCTTAAAGCGTACCTAAACTCAGAATTTTTACTTTACATAAATGGGTAGACAACCCTTTAATGTAAAGTAAAAAATCTGTTGTTTTTTTTTTTTTTTAAGTGCGGCACCCTTTTTTTTTTTTTCAGCACCACCACCTAATTCTCGATCGCCTAGGCGATCCAGAATGAATGGGGTTGCATCCCGGGAGGCTCTTGGGTGTTGCGCAGTATTGCTATGGATTTTGCTTTTTATGTATTCCTGGTTAATGTGCACATCAAATAACCTGGAGAAATTGTGTACAGGGGTTGTATTCTTTAGCTTTAAAGTGTTGTTTAAATAGTTAGTCCACTCCAAATGTTAGGCAGGCCCTGAATAATTGAGTCAGCCCTAGGCTCCTTGTATGAGTTGGAATACTCAAACAAGGGCTCCCTGCCATAAACTCCTAATTCTGTCCCTGTCGGGTTCGGAATTTTTGTATTCCCTCCCTCTTTTTGAAAACTTTAGTAGCAGTATACTTCAGTTGACCAACCATTTCTACACAAAACAAGAAAATCTTCATTTTACTGTCTTTAAGGGCCAAACTCCATATATAAAATACATAAATCATCATCAGCTATGTGATCATAAATATATAACTGCATAATTTAAAAAAATGCAAAGCAGTGTAACTATCTGAATTCATTTTGGTTTTACTCTGTCCAGTCATAGAGGTAGATGGAGGACCTGAGTATGAAATTAAAACGAGCTAAAAATGATCAGGTTCTTTTCTTGCTAGTGTGGGCAAAGCTGTGTAAATCACAGGACTGGACAGACATAAATACATTTTTTATGTAGGTTTGAAACTGCACAAATATATGTAGATCAGTGTTCTCCCCAGCCACTTTTATCCCGTTTTTGTGGTGGTTACTGAAAAGTTGGGTCACAATACATGGGCTGCTACCCACCTACATCTTCTTGCCACCCAGCAAAAAAAAAAAAATCTGGGGGGCATACTGTAGGTAATCTGTGTAATAAGCTTTTTGTTTGCAGTTTTGCTTTGATGCCAATGATATGCAAATGACTGGTAAAGTTTAGATTAGCTAATCGCCCAAACCTCAATCATTTGTTTTATGTCTTTTGCATGAAAATGGTTGGGAGTCATGTTGAGGATAAGTGGACATTTTAGACCTTTTTACACTTCTGCAGTGCAATATTGCTTGCTAACATGTGCCTTAAAGTGTACCTAAACTCAGAATTTTTACTTAACATAAAAGGGTAGACGACCCTTTAATGTAAAGTAAAAATTCTGTTGTTTGTGATTTTTGTTTAAGTGCAGCACCCTTTTTTTCAGCACCGCCACCTAATTCTCAATCGCCTAGGCGATCCAGAATGAATGGAATTGCAGAACCCCCTGGGATACCTACATCACGCATCCAGGGAGGCTCTTGGGAGTTGCGCAGTAGCCTTTTTTGCACAGCATCTCGGGCATGCGCAGAAGGAGTCCTTTTGTGAAAAGGAGGAAAAAAATTGCTGATCTCACTCATGCGCAGTGAAATCGGCAAGTTTTTTTCCAACCTACGTTCACCCGATCTCGTGCCTGGGTCGGGTGATGTAGGAAGAAGAAACTGGAAGGAAGGGGAAGAAAAGAGGAGGGGATGGCGGAGCCTGGCGTGCCGAGACGATGGACCCGATGGAAGAGACCTTCGGGATGAATCGGACTGCCCTGCGGGATTGAAGGTGGGTGTATTTTTTGTGTTTTGGGAGATTTTGAGTTTAGTTCCTCTTTAACTTTGGCAGCCCACTTTTAATGAATACACTGCCCCAACCCCAACACAAGGGTGCTATTTACTACTGGGATCCTTGGAGCTTTGTGCCTCAATATTCCTGCTTTTTTTGTTCATGTAAGAGTGATCTGTTTTCTAATAAAACTGTGTTTTTCTTGTGTTCATTTAGATGGAAATGGTATTTGGGGGTGTAATTCTGTTGACCAGTTGTAGTAGGAAAGTGACCGATTAGAGCTTGTTTATACCTTATAACTTTATGAATTATTGTTTCTAATATGTAATTACAGTAACTGCTCTCCTGTTCAAGATGGAGGAGGCGAACATTGCAAGCCGAGCCAAAGCACAGGAGCTAATTCAAGCCACCAATCAGGTGTTTACTCGATAAATGGTCTTATTTCTCATACATTTACAGCTCTAATACGTATGAGAGAAAACTTTTACCTAAAGGAAAATGGAGACTTCTGTATGTGTTGTTGCTCTGTAATTCTCCCATCCCATTGTGCCATATACATAGAAACAGTGTTGGCACAGTTTAAAATTGAACTATTAGGTTCATTTGCAAAACGCATTACTCACACATTACATTATTAACATCTCTAAGTATCTAATTTTTTTTCTCTGTGAATAAACAATGCCAATTGCATCATTATTTAAAGCTGTGAGTAAAAAGTGTAGATTAAATTCAGAATATTTAACTTTACACTTGTTTAGTGGTTAAGAAAATGTTGAAGCTTGTTGGGCAAGCATGGCAGCTGGCCAATAAGAATTTACAGACAAAGAGATCAGTGATCTTCATATTTGTCAGCCCAGGATTCTTTTAAAGTGCACCTCTTATGTTCAAATAGGATGCGTTGCATCTTGTCTCTGAAACCATTTCATCCATAGCATCAGTGTTGTAGGGAAAAAATATTTTTTTTAAATAAGCAGCTCATTTTTTTTTTCCTCACAGATCCTTAGCCAGAGCAAGCCTTCTACCTCACTGGTTACACAGCCACCTCCACCACCTGTTATACCAACTCTTGGTCACTCGGCTCCCTCCTACCTTCTTCATAGTGGTCTACCCCTGAGTGGCAACTCCAGCCCCCCCACCCCAACTGGAATCACAAGTCTAAACTCACAAGCAGCCTCTGGTCCAGGCTCCAGCTCATTTTTCAACACTACAACAATTGCAGAACTGGGTAAACGGGAAGGCAGCACTAGCTCTGAGGGCAAAGGAGACACTGATAAGGTATTGGATCTGATTAATAATGGTCATACTGGTAAGCTGACCATATTTGAGGCCTTATTAGGGTTCCACCTGTTGGATCTTATTAAAAAAATTTTAGGTTTAATTATTAGCTTTCCCTATTCAGTTTCCTTTTTTTTAACATTTGAAGAAAAATATTATTTGTTTACTTTTGTAAACTTTTTTGTACTTTTGTAATGCATTAAGTGAATCTCACAAGTGCTAAACATTTGAACTAACTCTGTCAAAGCTTCTACTGCCCCTGAGATGCTGCAGTTGATAGTTAAAGCTGAATTGTTAGTTTCATAAATTTTGTCTTCTCTGTTTCTAAGTATTTTTTTTATCAACCTGTTGATGACGTTTTTAAAGAATTTCTTTTTTATAATTGCATACCTTATAGTCCCAGTGTTATGACTGGAAGCATCACAATACCTTTCCTTAGTTTTTCTAGGCCCTGATGCAAGTGTTGGGCAGACGTAGTTATACAAATATAAAATGCCTTGGTGTCAGTCAGTGGTTGTTTTTAGGAAGCCTAATTTTGCATGTAGATTTTCCTATATAACTCCTGTATGTAATGCAGTGGCAGGCCAGGACAAACAGTACTTTCTAGTACACATTGGAATAGGCTCACAGTAAATCAGAATAACTAGTCAGTACAGGATCCTGTACAATTGTGCATGATTGAAGGTTGGGCTGGAGTTTACCCTTATTAAGTGTACAACAGTGGAGTTGTTGGAGCAGACAGGTTTACCAGGCCGGACAAATACATTCATTTTATACCTGAATCTTTCCTGGAGCTGTTTGGTCGACCTAGTATATATTCAAATATTTATTTTAATTGATATAGCTGGATGGATACATTTCATACCTAGTTCTTTGTTGAAGCTATTTAGATAAACTTTTCTAGTGCCATTCTAATATATTTATATGGGATGACCCAATTAAACCATAATTTTATAATAAATAGTACACCCCACCATTTGGCTACAGTGTCCTGTAGTGATATATGATTGATTTGGACATCGCAAGCAATCGCAAACAAGTAGCCTATAATTATATTAAAAAAAAAATATGCAACACGCATCTGCATCTTGTGCTCAACATCTCAAAAGTACAATCTACCGTTTAGTTAAAATTTAATCTTTCACTTAACAAATCTATAATGCATTTGGTATTCCCAAAAATGTGCATAATTTTTTGATCGATTAGAAGCAAATATACAATTTTGCCACAGCTGATAACCTTTGAGGGGTCAATCTGTTCTCAGTCAACTAGAATATGGATACCATGACCTGCTCCCTTGGCTTCTCTTTCTGGCTTTTTATTGTCCACTGCTGTTTGTCAGTTAAAAAGTGGACCACAGATCAGTCTTTGAGATCTAATGCCCTCTTTCTGTAAAGCAATATAAGTCAAAATTAAATTAAGTATAGAAAGCACTAACTTAGAACAACTTGTCACTTTCTAGGCCTTCTGGTTGGCAATGCTAATTTAGTCGGTAATTTCCCATAGCCTTCTGGAAAAGCTACACCACTAAATAGAGGTATCAAGAATGAATTTACTACTTTAACGAGATTGTAAATGCACAGACACATATTAAAAAATCATATATAGGCTTCTCTATGCATTTGAAATTTCCTCCATCTATTGACATAGATAAGAAGGCTCTTACTGCATAACCAGTGAGCTAACTTAGGGCCAAGTAAGCGGGGAGCGGATTAAGGTTGGTGTTTTTTTTAATGTTACCATTACTATTAGTTTTACATAGCCTGTTCATAAAAGGGGAACAGGCAAAGAACAGTTGTCCAATCTCAAGTGAAACGTCAGCTTGACTTACTTTTAAGTAGGCACATGATAAAGATTTGTCTAATTTGTATCCTTTTAATTTCTACTAGTATCTTAAGAAGCTGCATACCCAGGAGAGAGCAGTTGAGGAGGTGAAACTGGCTATTAAACCGTATTACCAGAGAAAAGAGATTACAAAAGAAGATTATAAAGATATCCTTAGGAAAGCTGTACATAAGGTGAGAATGACGGTGCAGTGTTTTATCTATGGACACTCATATTCAATATTCATGTAAATGGAATTTTATTATCATTCATGAGTAAATATCAAATTTTTGATATATTAACAGAAAGTTAAATGTTTTAAAATCTTTAAAATATATAACTGACAAAGATTTCAAAATGCAGTATTACCCTTATGCTATTTCCTCCCCTCTGCCCTATCTATTAAAAAAACAGATGTAATGCTTGTACGTTTGTATATTTGATCAGAGTTTTAGATATCGTTACAGTGTGGTGTTGCGATCTTCACTTACTAAATTCCAAGATAAAAAATTGTTGTAAATATGTTTATTTCCAAAGTAGAGCTATCCTTTGCTCTCTTAGTACAAATTATGTGCTGTCTTTCTGTGTGAACACTCCAGCTGCGTAAGCTTCAGTGTAGTCCCAGCTCCTTTTGCTCTGTATGGGAGCCAGGTCTATTTGTACGCCGTTTCATGTTCAGTAATTTAATTTGTGTTTTAAGTACTGTGAATGCACATCTGTTATTTAAACCCCTTATTTAAATGCTGCTCTAATTTGATTTTCTATTAGCCTGATTGTTGTTCATTTTTTTTTTTCACTTAGATTTGCCATAGCAAAAGTGGAGAAATTAACCCAGTAAAAGTGAATAATTTGGTAAAAGCCTATGTCCAGCGGTACAAGTATTTCCGGAAACACGGGAAGAAAATGGAAGATGAGGAGAGCAGCAGCAGTTACCGTGGCACAAAAGAACAAGGGGCCCTTGAAAAGGCAATGCCTCCTTTACCAATAATTTGAAAGTTGAACCCTAGGGGACAGTGTACTTTCACAAAACTTATCAGTTTCACTAAAGACTTTATTGCTAACGGCTAAGAGGGACAAGGGACGCTTTTATGCAACTGTCACTCTTTAGAGATGGCTACCCTAGAAATATATATGTGATTTGTTTAAAAAAAAACAAAATAAACAAAAAACATTCCCTCCCCCTGCTCATCCCTCCAGATTTGGGACTGGCTCACCAGGGTCACTCAAGTGCGCTCGTGTTCCCTGCCGACTGGTTTTAAATAGTCTTCTCTTGTAAATATATTTGCTTCACAGATTTGCAGCATTACTCTCCACTTTCTGTACCATGTTTTAACTCTTACACGGTTTTCCTTCTATTATTATATTTTATTTTGCATGAAAGGACACACCTCCACCGTATCAGCACCTAGCGGGTTGTTGTTGTAACCTCCTTCTACTCTTAGCTGTATTAAATTGCCATCCTGTAAGCCTTCCTACCTGTTTGCTTTTTTGTTGAGGACATTTTTATGTTTTGTGTTGTAGGTTAGATTTTTTAATGAATTTATTTTATTTTTTTTTTCCTGTTAAAAACATTTTAAAAGTATAACTAAAAACAGAACTTTTTCTTTACGGGGTGAGGAGTTCGCTTCTGTCAGCTTTTTCTCTCTATCTTTATTTTAATTTGGGATTTTTACTCTACTATTGTCCTAATCAGCAATGCCATCTGAAATAGGACTGAAGGTACATTCTTAATTCAACATTTGTGACTTGCTGCCAGAGGTGAAATTGGTAGAGATGACATTTTCCAATGGGGACACTTGTGGAAGTATCTTGTGTCTTAGTGGGGGGAAATATCCTCTTGATTTCTGAACAGGACATAAAAGGAAATCTCAGACGGCGAACAAATGACAGGAGTTGTAACCCTCCCTTTACTCCATCCAAAAAACATTTTTGCTTTAGAGATAGTCTTAATACAAATTCTTGGTTAAAGAATAGATCTGATACGTTGGCACTTTTTATTTTTTTAATAGATAAAGATTATCCTGGATGTTTAATTTTAGATTTTTCTGTATGTTTTTTGGTATTTTGTTTTGTTAAATTAGAAACACATTTTTCGGCTGCTATTGTAACTTTATCTGAAAGTAATTTTTTTAACTGAATTTTACCTTTCTGTTTTCTCTACCTTGTTCTATATTTTGATTACTGTAACGTATATATACACTTGTGATGTACACATAAGGTAAATAAGAAGCTGTGCCCATGCAAAGCAACAGGGTAACTTAAATCTGAACTCTAGACAAATTAATTTTTTCATCTTGCAATGGGACTCTTCCTCTCTGAAAGGGTTAATAGCATGTTTTGTATTGGGGGATTCATGTTTTTGGAGTAAAATTTACCTTCCTTCCTTCTATGGAAGCCTTTTTCTCTCTACTGTTTCACTAAACCAGTGATTTTCAACCACTGTGCCGCGGCACACTAGTGTGCCATGAGAGATCTTTAGGTGTACTGTGGGAAATTATCTAATTACCATTGTCGAGTGTCTGTGCTGTAGTGACTGGCAGAGTAATGTAATACTCTTCCATGTCAGTGGGTGGCAGTAGGTAACAGTTTTCTTGTTTATTCTTAGAGACATAAGAATTAGCTACAGAGTGTCATTTTGTAACATTTTTGATTTCTGGTGTGCCGCAGGATTTTTTCAATGTAAAAAAATGTGCCGTGGCTCAAAAAAAGTTGAAAAACACTGCACTAGACCATCGCCGTGCACTTATGCCATAAGCTTTGTCCGCATGTCTGACAGCTGTCGTCATTACCTTCAGTGCAAGTGTATGAGCTTGGTATTGCATGGAATGATGTAAAGGCCTTTCCATAATCCTGAGCAGTTCAGTAGTGACCTGGATTTAGGGATAAGGTATGTCTTTGAACCATTATCCCCTCAACAAAATGAGCTATTACCAATTGCAATAGGGTTGAAAATACCTTGCTTTAATAGGGTTATAGTAGGAGGGTCCTTTAGTAGGTGGCACTTTTCTCTGCTGTCTACATTCTGGGTTGTGAGTGAGCCCTTGCAGTCCCATACAATGCAGGACTTCTGGTCATGCACAGTATTGATGAAAATAGAGCTTCAATTGGCCAGGCAGAAAAGCCATCAAGGATGCCATTACTGGTCTACATCAGTGGTCCCCAACCTTTTTGACAGCAGGGCCTGATAACAGAATACAATTTTGCCATAGCCCGGTATATGTACAGTTTACACTACTCTGCTATTCTCAACAGCTTAGCCTCCTGTCAGCAAACTAGAGGAGAATAGCAGAGAAGTGTTAGAGAGTTGGTGTGCTTTAGGTGGCAGAGCTGCTTAGAATGGCAGAGAAGTGTAAGTCTTGCATACATTGCTCAGCCATTCTCAGGAGCCGCTTGCGCTCCTGTTGTCAGTCACTAGCTTTAGAGCAGTGTAAGGAGGGACACTGGGGCTTCTGCCTCCTGTCATTTGCGGCCCCCAACTTACCCAGGGTTGGGGACCACTGGTCTACAGAATTCTGGCACATTGCTTAGGCTGAAATATGACTTGACTACTACTTAGGTAAAATCTAAATAAATCCAATACTTTGTGGATTAAATAGAAAAGGGTGACGTGGTGGCTAGTAGCATTTGCCTTGTAGCACTAAAGTTCCAAGTTTGGAATTTGTATGTTCTCCCTGTGTTTGTGTGGGTTGTTTCTGGCCATCTCCGTTTCCTCCCCATATAGAAACGTGGTGGTAAATTTGCTATTCTCTAAATTGGCTTTAGTCATGTAAATTATGATTATGGTAGGGACATATTAGATATATATATATATATATATAATATATATATATTATAGAGTCATTTAGTGACATATTTATTAGCTCTGTTAATCACTGTGTAATATATCAGTGATATATAAATCTATATTATTAAGGACCCTCACTTGTCTGTTTTTTGTCCATGCTGTATTCCCTTTCTTTTTCCTCTCCTTTTTTTCTGCTCCAGTATGTATAACATAAACATATTAGGTTTCCTATTTTTTATGTACCAGAAACAATGCTACCAGGACCAAAACAAAGGTTATGACTTCACATAAACTTTTTTTTTTGTTTGTTTTCGTTATGTGATAATTAATTGGGCAATCTATTATAGGCATAGTGATGGATGTATTGACAAGTGAGTAGGCTGGAGGTGGGGCAGAGACACAGGAACCCTGAGTACGGAAAAGTGGCAACCTCTTACTGACTGTATGTGAATTGTAAAGGCTTGTGTCGCCAATCTTCAGGCTTTTGTTTTGATGGCATCAGTTTTCAGAATTTGATAGGATCATTCAACCTTCATTTGTTCTGCTAACCCATATTTGGTCTGCTTAAAACAGGTTTTGCCTTCCTATAAATTTGTTTTGGGAATGCAAAACCACCTAATGCTTATAGCTTCTGTCAGAACAGGTCCTAAGGCTGACTGAGCATGATTTTAGAGTATTCTGCTTTAGGCCTTACTTGGCTTGGCTTATGTAGTTTAGTTTTGGTGCTAATCTATGTACCAAAATGTGTAAGTACTAAGTAAACATGAACTGCAAGACATGTGCAGTATGCTCAACTGGATCAGAATCCTGAGTGGGTGAAGTGCGAAAATGTTTTGTTGGGTCAGCTTTGGCATGATTAAGGGTTGGAGAGGCAACGTTTTGTTACACTAACATTTACAGCAGACTGTAATAGAGTAGTAAAACACACTTTTGAGGAATCGAAGAAGGAATTATTTTTGGTAGTTCACAGAATATAAAATATGGGTTTTTATGTGATTTATGTTTGAAAATTCCTAAAAAAATTAGGAAAAACATACCATCATATTGTTTCAGCTTAGAACCTAACTGCCAGGTTAAAGCAGACCTATCACCAGAATTTTTACTGGGGAAGCAATTGGAGTTTCCGTGGATCAGCAGTGTTTCTGGTGTCCTTTCTTTTAAACTTTAATACCAAGTTATATTCTATGCTTCTAGAAAATATCCAGCTCTTTCAAAGCAAACTATAAAATGCACAAAAATATGTCCTGAGGGAGCCAGTCTATTCCGCATTTTCACAAACCTTACTGAGAAGAATTCCTTCCTTAAGCAGAGATTACATTTTCTTTCCTCCAGATGCAAAGAGTGCCCTCTTCTCCTTTGTAATGACTTAAATAAATAAAATTAATTATTGGGAGGAGTGTATATGGGCCATATAAATATATATCCCTGCTTTAAATGTAATTCTATTATGGTCACTGCTGCCCAGATTTTGTTTTATAAGTACATTTGTTGTAAGATCTGCATTGTTCGAAGAAAAAAAAAAAAACTAGATCCACTAGATAATATTTATGTTGGGTCTTCTATAAAGTGTACCATATAATGGTTTTGTAATAAATGTAAAAAATTTCAAAAGTTCTTTTTGCTGTATGGCAGTGCAGTGTTCTCCCCAGCCCCTTTTAGCTGGGCGCACCACCTAGCACTTTTCAGTAACCACCTGGCTGTTTTTATGTGGCTACTGAAAAGTTGGGTCACAATACAGGGGCTGCCACCCGCCTACAATTTGTTCCCACCCGGCTCAAAAAAAATTCCTGGGTTGAGCACTGCAGTGCTACTACACCAGTCAATATCAGAGTAGTTAAAATCAGCCATCACTACCACTGTCCCTGCCTGTACAGCCAAAGCCAGGTCAACTCGCAATGTTTGATGTACCACACAATATTGGAAGTGCTCCTGATTTTTAAACTGCACATTGAACATGTTTGGCAGTAAAGTAATTGCTAAAACAGATGCAGTTTGTTACCTATAAATATCTCTATAGCTCACTTTTTTTACATTTATTTGTTTTTTTCTAAATTTTCCTTTAGCTGCAAAGGTAATACTAAATAATAGGCCTATAGTCAAAATGTGTTAATGGCTCTGGAATACAACTATTTAAAATGAGTTTGAATTGCTATCTATTCAGTACTTCTCTCAAATTATGTGCCTGTGTTTACTTCAATTATTTTAAATTAAATCATTGCTTAGGGCCTATTTACACCACAATGCTTGCATTAGTGTATTGTCATAGGCAGTTCATTCAAAATGAATGTGCTGTGATACAATTTAGGTCCTACTGTATTTGTTTGAATTCTTGGAGTGTTGGAGTGCCATTTAACATGAATAACCTGCTAATGTGCATGATCTTTCTGCTACTGTGAATGGGCTATAAGCTGCATAGAAACATTAACAGTTACTACAACATTATTGAGCTGCATTTTTTTGAAAAGCAAATTATTATTCTAAGATGACTACACACAAGGTAAAACAAAACTAAACTCTACCTAACAGAGATATAAAATGGCTGTTATTTTATTTTAGTCACGGGTATGGGGATATATTTCTCTACAACTTAATTTTGTCACCAGCACATTCGCTCCTCAATGTTTCTCAGAAGTGAAAGGACAGCACTTTGGTCAGATAATGAGTCTGAAATTTCAAGGTTTAGGTCGCTGTTGCTTAAAGATGAGGCTCCAGCCTTGTAACTTAACTCGTGAAGCAAACGCATGACCATCGGTATGATCTAAATAGAAGGAAAATAAGTTACCACAAACCAGAAATACATTGGCTGACTAGTACAAAGATTTACCACTAAATAGAGCCTAATCTCTGTTGTATCTTATGTTTTCTATATTTAGAATTATTGACATATAGCAAAATACTTCTATGAAAAGCCTAGATCAATCTACAAACTCCCAAACGGAAGCAGAACTTCCTGATCTGGAATGGTATTAAGGTAAACATGTACTGCAGGTGGGGGCACTACAGATTTGCTGTAACCCCTTCCAAAATCCTCTCATTTTACCTACAGTAAATGATCATTTTTTCAGCAAGGACCAGACGAACATTAATTTCCCTTATTTCCAGCAGCAGTATACGTAGAGATACTGTAGACGGAGCTGCAAAGTGGTTGTGGGTGGGGGAGGGTTTGAGATGACTCAAGAGGGTAGATAGGTTGATTGGTTACCTATCAAATGAAGGAAAAAGTTCACAATTTCTCTGCCATAATCAGACATGTTTGGAGAATGAACACAAATGATGATTGTTCTTTGCTTTTGTTTTTCTTTATGCTGGAGCTTAGAAGTTTACTTTAGAAGTAAAGTGATGATTGTAAAACCCTCTGGTCCTTCTACCTTTCAGTGGTGGTTCACTACCCACTTCAGTCTCAGAGGTGAGCCCTGACCTATATCTGTTCAGAAATTAAATCGAAGAGTGGTTAAAAAAAATCTAATGCTTGGTTTTACAGATAAAATGCTGTATAAAACTTCTGTCAAGGGAGCAACCTGTAATAAATGTTAATAATAAAATGATATACATCATTAGTTACAATTTGTAAATAAGTAAAAACTAAGAACTCCAGATTATTTGCTTTCTTGGCCTATTCTATTCAATGGATGCTACAGTTCCACCTATAAAATACATTTACTTCAACCATGATGCATTTCTTTCTCCATGGGTTGCCATCTGGCCATGCTTCCCCAAGACAAATCCATATGGAATACTGTGGAGAGTCTTTTCTCCTCTTTTCAACAAATTCTATTAACTCTGCCAGAAAGGAAAATGAGAATTTAGACATTAAGATGTAGCAGTTATCCATTTAAAAAAACAATCTTATTAAATGTGCTCAGAAAAGCATTGGGTGGGATTGTGTATGAAGATGGGACAAGGCTTTTAGAATCTATAGGTTTGAACACTATATGTGATGTGCATGGAGCAGCAAGTAGGACCATTTTAATAAAGTAGAGGACAAGGGTTTTTCCCTCAAGAAGGAGGGGCACACACAGACATTTAGTGATGAGGTCACAGAAGTGGTTATATCTCGGCCCTCTATCGTGCAGGGAACCTACATTAGGATCTGATGACAACTTATGGCAGTGCTTAACTGGTTTTGCACTTTTTTGTTCTGGTGCAAATTACGCCCCATTTTTTGCATTTAAAAATCATTCCAAAGGTGTCTTAGACAAAAAAAACAATAAAAAATATTTGTTTAAATGTTTTTTCTTCCTCCACCTCCATATTAGTATATTGTATAGTTTTACATGACCACTTCAAGTCTCTATCACATTAATGAAGATCTGTACAGTGGGATGTGGATGTGGGCTACCATTGCTATCCCATTATTGCCTCCTGAAAATATTAGTTTCCTGGTTGCTGCTGATGTTTCTAGGTGCACTGTCATACCTGTGTATGCATGCATCTTGTATTAAATGTTTTTTTTATGAAGTTTGTATATCACTAATAAAATATAGATGTAAAAAAATGTAAAATAAACCACTATAGTTTGCTCTTAATACCATCTCCATATACTTCTTAGATATGGAATTTTAATAAAAGCCATTCATGTATGCAGCCTAGTATCTGCTAGTTTCTTAAAGGCATGATGTGAACAATTAAGTGTAGTTTATATGGATATAGGTATTAAATATTTTATCAGTTCTGACATCTCAGTATAGGGGTTGGGGAAGAGACCGTTGATATCTAAGAGGGTAAAGTCTAAAAATCTAAGATGTATCCTAAAACCTATCCTTTTAGGTTTTTCTTTTTTTCCCCTCTTACACTTGGTTTACTACACTAAGTCAACTGTTTAGGTTCCTTGCCAAAACATTTCCATGCACAGAAGAGTGCTTATCCAGTACTGTATAGTACCCACATTGACTGGTCCCTGGCATATCCCTTTTAATGATGTTATGCCTCTCCTGGCTTTTGAATAGGCCTTGCCATTGGACAACTAATGAGAAATGTTCAGTCATGCATGAATGGATGTGATGGAAGAACCTCAAACAAGAAAGAAGAGACAAAAATTTTCTCTACTGCAGTTCCCCATTACATACAGGTCTCCTTCCTACTCCAGCATGTGAGCCTTCAAACAAAAAGCAGCAGTCTGGTGAGCCTTTGTCACTCTGCTCTCTCCTCCTATTTGCACTGTAATTTGTGAAGCCAGCTTTATACATACCGGTAACAAACTGTTGGAGAGTGTACAAGACACTGTAGTCATGTTTGTCTATTTGACTTGGCAGAACTGTAGTTGGTGTATCTGTAATGGCCCAGAAGCTCCGACATTTGCCCGATCTCTTGGCACAAATTGCCATATCACGGACTAACACCTGGGTTCCTTGGTCCAGTGTGGCCAGAATGCAGTTCACAGATTGAATCAGTAACTGATTAGTCACTTTCTCCTGAGCCTGGGGCAGAGTCACATCCTCTGCATAGCTACTTGGAAGTGGCTGTTGTCTGGAAGTGAGGCAGAATCCAAATGGGTTGGTTACCATGGTGCTTTTAACTTTGGTTCCTCGGTAATAAATGTTGACTTCAAAATCAGTTTCTGTAACCAAATGAAAACATAGACCATCATTCCATCCAATAGTAACGTTAACAAGGATAATTGCATACAATGCAGAAAGTATGGCAAAAACTTAGTGGTAATATAATTAATCAGATACAGAACAGGTAGTAGAAATTGTGTTTTTTGGATATCATATGCAATTGTACAGAGCAAAATAAAAATGATCAAGTCTGCAGGTGAACAACATATTCCAGGGGGTGCTGAGAAGTTCCTGGCTTTGCCCAGAAAGAAGAGCCAGAGTTATAAAATAACAAGTTTATTCAACATATTCCCCCGAGACTGATACACTTGGTACAGCGTAGTTGAAGCTTTTCTAGACTGTTCAAATAAAAGTCCTTTGGTTGGGCCGCAAACCAGCTCTCAGCAGCATCTTTGACGTCAGAAAAGTCCTCAAACGCCCCCTTCAGGTGTTTCCTCAAATTCGGAAAAAGATAATAGTCCAAAGGGGCCAGGTCAGGTGAGTAGGGGGGATGGGGACCAATTGGAAACCCAATTTGACCAGGCGTTCAATTTGGCAGCCACAACGTTAGACGTGTGCGGGTGCATTTTCCTGCAAAAGAAGGATTCCTTTGGTCAACTTTCCACGGCGTTTTGTCTTAAATGCCTCCTTAATTGGTCCAGGAGGTTAGCATAATACTGTCTCGTGATACTAGAGCCCTGAGGTAGGTAGTCCACCAACAGAAAACTGTCTTTTTCCCAGAAAACAGACCCCATGACTTTTTTGGAACTTCTTCGGCCACGGGGACCCGCTGTGGTCCCCTTTGATTCCTTTGACTGTTCCTTGGTTTCAGGATCATAGATGTGGAGCCAGGTTTCATCCTCGGTCACTAACCTAGCCAAAAAAGTCCTGTGCAGCTTCAAAATGGGCCAAAATGGGTTTGGATGCTTCAACTTGTTCCTTCTTCTGATCACTGTTCCAACATTTTGGCACCCGCTGAAATCTTGCGCATGTCTAGGATAGTGGTGATAAACTCAACATGCTCCCGTGGGATGTCAAGGGCTATCTTTTTTGCGGATATTCGCGGGTCCTCAATAATCAGCTCATGGACAGCATTGCAGGTTGCCGGGTCAGTTAAGGTTGGGGGGCGCCCACTGTGGGGATCATCTTCAATGGTTTTGACAGTGCTGTAGGAAGTACACTTCTCCCCCAGTATTCGTGACATCTCAATATGAATGTCCTTTGCTGACTTTCCCTGAAAAAACAAAAACATCATGACGGCCCGTAACTCCAACGACGTGAAACTTGCTTGTGTCTGCCATCACAGCTTCTCACTAAAAGAAAAAAAGTTTTAAGAATTGCAAAGACCTGATATTTGCACAGTTACATACTAAGATATTAGTCATGTGCTCCCACACTCATTTTCCGATTTCATCTGGAAGGGGGCAAAGCCAGAAACTTCTCAGCACCCCCTCGTATGTCAGTAAAATCAAGGCTGTTAGGGTATTACAATTGGAGGGTCGCCATCTAAAACCTTACCAAGATACCATGAGGTATGACAGAATTAATAGTATAATTTGGTTCTAGTGGTAGTATTAAGTGGGTTGATAAAACTTTCCCAAGTTTCAAAAAAAAGTTGTGTTTTTGTACCTCTGTTTTAGGAGGCCTCTGTCCTCTCCATTTTAAATAGATTCTGTGGTTCTTGTAGGAAGAGACAGATTTGGGAGGGGAAAGTGACAGCCAGCAATGCAAAAGAGTTTTTCTGCCCATTGCCGATAACAGGAGCACTAGATGTTTAGCTCCTTTTGAGAATCGAATACCATCTCCCTCCAAGACCAACATTTGCCCATTTTGGTGTAGGATGTAAAAATATCAATAGGTGGGTTTAAATATACCAACTTAAAGTGAAACTAAACTTAGAATAAAAAAAAAATTTAATTTTTTCTGCAGATCCCTCTGGTCCTTTTTCTCGATATGGGTCACGCCCCATCCTGGAATCCTCTGCATCCCGGAACTGAGGAAGCATCGGGCACCGCCATATTCATCTGTCCTCTTCCTTCTACTGGCTAGGTCACCAATCCCCATCCCGGGTGACATAGCCTGCTGTAAATGGACAGTAAAATAGCGTGCCAATCTCACTGCGCATTCAGTGATGCTGCTACTACAATTCCCAGCATTACTTGCATCTATAAAATGTGGGGCCACGCACAGGAAGAGAGGCTGCTGGTCTATAGACGCGAGTGATGCTGGGTATTGTAGTAGTGGCATCACTCGTGTCCATGGAACAGCAGCCTAATATGAACTGCAGCTAGTCTGCCCTTACTGCTGATTGCAGTAGCGATGGGCCAGCTGCAATTCATATTAAGAATTCTATAGGGCAGCTATATAAAGAAATATCTGGTAGATTAGGACCTGCATTTGAGGTAGGTTTTAAGATTCTGGGACTTGCTCGGGAACCTCGGGAACATGAGCATTTTGATTAAAGCTTTCATCCCAAAAAAATTAGAGTGTTATTGAAGACCAGACTGTGTGAAATGAAGGTAATAAAGTAGCATAATTGGGATTTAGCCCTTTGAAAAGGGGTACTGCACACTTCAGGTAGGTTTGTGTTTGGGGTAGACAACTGGAATTTTTTATTTTAGCAGGAAATTTAGCACTAATTTGTTGGCACTAATGATTCAGTTATAAACTGTAATTGCATAATATATTAATTGTGATTATTGCTTATGGTATTGGTGTGATAGGCTATAAAAAAACTTTTACAATATGCACAACCAAATCTTCTAAAAACTTCTAACCGCACTGGTGTTTACCCAGAGTTAGGGCATGCTTAAGCTGCGTACACACGGCAAATTTTTCTCGCCCGATAATCGGTATCGGCCAATTATCGGGCGAAAATCTGCCGTGTGTACAGTCGGTCGTCGTCCATCGTCCGACGACCGTCCTGGCGGATCCATGGACGATGGACGACGACCGATCCTAATGAAAGGGAAGGGGAGAGCGCGCAGCAGGGTGCCGCTCCGTCGCTCTCCCCCTCCCCTCTCCATAGAGCATGAACGGTGCTGTATGTACAGCATCGTTCATGCATCGTGCAGTCTTTTCTCGTTGGAAAGGATCGTGAAAGATCCTTTCCAACGAGAAAAATTGCAGGTGTGTACGCAGCTAGGCTAGTGGTGAAATTTTTTTTTTAGAGATTACTGCTGCAGGACACCTACTGACAACTGCCAAGCATCTGGGTACAGTAACCACTAGGCTTTTTCAGGTGAAAATGTTTGTGCCCGCATTTGGAAGCGGTACTTTTTTCACTTTGTTAACCATTTTTTCAAGTTGTTTTAAGCAATAAATCATTTGATAAGAAAAACCCTAATGTGAACATGCCCTAACTCTACCAAGCACCAAGCATGGCAGAAGTTTTAAGGGTTGAAGTTCTCTAATTGTTGTTGCTAGTATTCTTTAAACAGTATGTGAGTTCTCACCAAAGGAGTTGTAGGTAAAATGTCTGAGTATTTGTTGTTGAAATGTATCTTCTTGAACAGCCTGAATTTGTCCTGTTACAAAAAAAGAAAACCATTAATTTTGCCAACCTGTTATTTGTAACTCTACACATAAGATTAATGTCTAGAGAGTCTGAAAAAAGGTTTTTATTTCTCTAGGTCATAATTTATATGGTGGTAATGAATTAGTACTTGTCCGGTTTTATTCAACACCACATGATAAATTCAGTATGTTATTTGTTTATGAAGGCTTTTTCAATACCCACCAAGTTCCACTGGAAATGGTCAAGTTTTTGAGGCCCAGATTACTTTCCCACCAGCTAAAGTTATCTTTGAAATCTAGCTGACCTGACTACCTAGAACTACTACATGACACCTAACAAAATGTACATGCTGTTTGTGGGACACAGTGGACAATAGATTTTAAAAATCAAACTCTTTAAGCATACTGGAGCAAAATAGATAATGGATAATTTTTCAGGTCATTTTAGAATTAAGGTGAACCACAATATTTTGCAGCAGACTCTACTGTGGTCTGAATTGCTCCCTTTCAAGTGACTGGGAGCAGTTGGGAAATGTTTTGTGCACATGTTGCACAAGGCTGAGGTGGATTGTGGTGCTGTTCTGTAAAGCAAAATGTCACTTTTGGCCATTTTTGCTTTCCCTTCTGCAAAGGAAGAACTGCACCACATCTGCAACTATTCACAAACACAGTTTGCTGCTCCTTTTTTGGTTGGTATATCTAACACTAACACTTTTTGTTTGCAAAAATGTAATAATGAGCCAAAACTTAACTGTACCATTGTAATGTCACAATACGTCTGTCTGACAAATACTTTTCTATTAAAAGAACCCACCAGCTTCTGCTCCATCACCAACAGCATTGGCATCTTCATAGTAGACAGCAACACCTTCTGTAGGTACTTGTGATGATAAATAATGGCAATCAATTTCTTGAACAGGTTCAACAGTGTCCAGGATAGGTAAAGCATTTTGAAAATCCTCCAGATCACAATATATTGCTGAAAATGTATACAAGCAAATGAAAAGCCCAATTAATTAAAAGTTCAGTTCACCCAATACTCATGTCTTGGGTATGGATTTAAAAGTTTTTGTAATGGTTGTACCAAGTTGATAAACCAAAGAAATTAAAGGCAGAAATATCACAGCAGTACACAAAAAGATGAAATAAGTTGTTTGTGGTAAGTTGCCGGATTTGATACTTTTTTTTTAGAGCTACAATGAGACAGTAAAATCAAGCTGAAAATAAAACCTACAGGGCAAGAGAAGATAACAGCATGTTACCTGAACTGTAGAGAGTGTTTTGACTAGTCTCAGCATAATAAATATATCTTTTAATTTACATCTGCAATATAGATATCTGTAATATCCCTATGCTGGCTATTATCTAAATGTTATTATTATTTCTGAATGGTTGTATAGTGTTAGCAATGTGGTTTTCTAGAAATATTAACACATGGTGTGAGTCAGAAGTAATGTTTATGCAGTTTGATGTTGCAAAGTAGAGAGCTGAACAACATTGGTGCAAAGCTTCAGGTGTGGGACAGATTCAGAGATCATACTTTCAGAACTGATAAGCTGTTAAGAACCCTTTCAAACCCATGGCTGACAGGAAAGGTGAACTGCACCATGGGCAACAAGATTTGCACACTGCGGTGGCCCTTGCACCTTCCACACCATGAAAGTTTAGGCCTGAATTTTATAACTTCCTGCCAACCAATGCATATCTTCGAAAATCAAAGACCCTGTAGAATAAAATAATAAAGCTGTGGTAGTTGCAGTCTTTAAGTTGCACAATAGTTGTGTTACTGTTTATGAATTCCAGATTTTCAGTACAAAACTAATTCCGATTAATTTCAGTGCACATAAACCCAATATAATCCCCATTTTTTTAAATAAATTGTAAACGAAGAGATTGCTGTAAGTAAGTACCAAACGTGTTGAAAAACTGCATGTGTCCATGAACCATTTAGAAACTAAAATACCTAAGATTGACCAGAGACAATTCTTTAAAACAGTGGTCGCCAACCTATTACTAAATTCATAATTTTAAATCCCGCACATAGGCGGGGGGTCGTGTGTCACTCAAGGAGGAAGAAACTTCCTCCAGAGTGACATGACGTTAGAACCTGACCACTCTCCTGCTTAACATCCCGAGGGAACAATGGCACAGGGCTGTGGACACAACAAAAGTTTTGTCCATACAGGGGACATGATCAGGGGGGTCAGGAGAAGGACCCCTTTGGGGGGGCATATCGGCCAGGTAATTTGTCTTGAGGACCACCAAAATTTTCTGGTGGTCCATGACCACTGCTTTAAAAGGCCTTATAGCTCACCATGATAGTTAAACAAAGCTCCGTGTATATATATATATATCTGCCCTTATATGTGTAGTGCAATTAGTGCAATCTCTGCTGTTGTACACTTGTGCACTTCACATGCATGTTTCTAATTGTCTGTGGCTTGTGTCTTGGTAAGGGAAAATGTTTTACCTGCATTATCTTTGTGAAGTTGATCAATTTGTATCGGTATAAACATTTGGTGAGGCTAAGGAAAAAAAAACAACTTTAGGTTTGATCTACAGCTACCTGTCTCCATGAAAGACGCAGAAGTTAAGAAAGAAAGAGACAAAACAATAAAATGGGTATGTCAAAGAAAGAAAAAAAAAACAAATTAGTCTATATCTCTATGTACAATTTGGAATACTCAATAAACCCTGATGAGGTCCTAGAAACAAAATCTGTCCGATAGAGCTTGGGGTCATGTTGGTGCATCCCTGATACTAAATGAGACAATTAGAGACTGCTAACTGGCTGTAATTTTGCATTAGCTAATGTACAGGAATGGTGGGATGGGTACTGAATGGGAAATATTGTCTTCCAGTCCCCTTTGATAGAGAGGCAGGGTACTGGGAAAGGAGCCTGGGTGTAGTGTAGCTGTAAGTTTGTTAAAAACTGTTCCAGGGTCCCAGGCTCTGAAATGAAAGAGAAGATTAGGTGGGGCATTTCATTCCACCCCATAACCTTCCACAGCCAGACAGGGCCTGATGTGCTGGGGGTAACTGTGATGGCAGGTGGGCCAGGTATATTTCCAGGGAGTGCTGGGAGAGGGGGTGGGGAGTCAATATGAATGCTCAAGTGTGATAACATGGGGTCAAAGTTTGGAAGCAAAAACTCAGGGACCACACCAGCAAGCACACAAATCTCAAGGTATGAGACTTATATTGTGAATGTCTAGTGCCAGTTTTGCTTAGTTTGCTGCATTAGGCTTGTGTTCCTATTGCCATTGTGCTGAAAAAAAGCAAAGCTTTATTTTCCTGTATGCTGGCGAAAGCTTATTTTGTTGGCTGTGTACTTTGTACTGTACTGATCCTGGTTCCCTCAAATATCTTACTAAAACTCTGTGTACAAATGCAAGGTGGTGTCAAGAAAACAGGTACCAAATGCATCAAATCTCAAAGCAGCTTGCATTTGTGAAATGGCAAAGAACTTTGGTACACATAATCGCCTAAAGGTCACACTTTATCCACATTAATGGGTCAAAATAGTTAGCGATGAGTGATAGCCTTAAAATTATTTTTTTCAGTCCAGTATGTGTGCTAATATTTAGGGGGCCTGGGAATGTCAGGGAGGGGGCGCCTTCGTGTAAATTAAGTGGTTTGGGGTGCCTGAATCACTTCTACAAGAAAAGGGATCACTTAGTGTAGAAGTGTGGACATGTACTTTTTAAGTATGATCTATTAAAGCAGAATTAAAGTCACAGTCTCTCATCTTCAATAGATTTGCCACACAATTGTTACTTCTGGGAGCAGAATATAGGATTCTAAATGGTAAGAAAACAAACCAGAAACTATCTGGATGATCCCTTTACTGACAGTAAGCAACAAAATGTTATCTTTATGCCTCACAGGCTCTGCTCTGAACACAATATGACATAATCATGGACAATGGCCCCTTTAATCACTAATGTACTGCAAACTGTGAGTTTTGTATTGTTTACACAGATCACATTCCTTTTGGACAAAGGTAAGTAGGCTAACTATATAGGCAAAAAGTTGGGAATTTTTTTGGATATCTTGCTAGATTGTAATTGTACTTTAGTATACTGATATGTTGTAATTATGTTAGCAAGAAGAATCATCAATAAAAGCTGCAATATCCCCTTATGGTAGCAGTGTCAAGGCTAGAGGTCTCATGTTTCTGCAGGAAAAAAAATGGCACACAATATACAAGAGGCATTATTCGTGGTACCATTATATATTATCAACCCTCATATTTAACACTCATTATGCAAAGGCCCATTGGTGACTGCTACTGCTTACAGAAGTAAAAAAACTCACCTGCACTGTGTCACCAATCTGATTGCCACTAAAACCAAAGGCTAACATTCCACTGGTTCCGACACACTGCTCACTGGGTACAACTTCAAGAAAGAAGGAAATCTCAATAATGCAGAACAAGGCTTGTTAGCTGGGCACAATATATTGGGAACAATCACTGAAAATTCCCATTCACCAGTCATGAATGTAAGGCATTTGTTCATAATTCTTTAACAAATTGCAGCAAAATATTATAAATAATGTAGTGTATATATAGTGTGTGACTTTTTGGTCAGAAAATGTATACATAATTTTATATATGCACTGAAAATATTAGACATAGTGGGCCTGATTTATTAAACCTCCCCAAGATGGAAATACTATCATAGGTAAACCTGAGTGCTCAAGTAAACCTGAAATGGATTTGGTCCAGGATTGAAACATTTGCTAAAAAATTGCAAATGAAAAGAAATCCATTCAACATTTGCTGTATCACCCAGGTTTACCCATGATAGTCTATCTTCCCCATTCTTGGAAAGCTTTATTCAATCAGGCCCAATGTTAGATTTACAAAATTAGTTAGAAAACAATGGATTTTTATCAATTATTTCTAAGGAACAGAACATGATGTGCACTTACGCTCAGTATCTTTTCTTGTGATCTTGAATACTTTGTGAGGATCAGTGGCATGTGCACTGTTGTCAGTAATCAAATGGATGCTGTCTTTTTGATTCAATGCTGAACGAAAATTTCTCTTCCATCTTGCTGGGTCTGGTTTATGACTTTTTGGGTCATAACATCCACTTACAATAGCCCAGTCCTGTAAATGCCATTAGATATGAGAATGTTATAGAAATTAAAAATACAGCTATGTTGTGATGCTATTTTATTATTTATACAGATACAGGTGCAACAACCATTCTTAGGCATTATACTGTAATTTGTCATTCAAACACTAGGTAGTAGTGTTACTTGTGTGATCTTTCCAGCAGTATTGAATGGTTATGTAATGTTATTTTCCTGGTACTATTGTTTTACAATAAAATAAAATGAAGGCAGTCATGTGTCTAGTTATATCTGCAGCGGTTTATGTGTCCAGCTAAAGTATTAAACAGTGCTTGCGATATTGATATAGCTCAGATTCTCATTAAAACGGTCTCAAAAAATGGTCAAAGAGCATGTATGATGGCTTTTACCAGTGTTCATATTGTTCAACTAACTAATAACATAACCAATATGGCAAACCAGATCTCAAAGTCCTGGAAATAAAATAGAGGCTACTGATAACAGAGGATACATGGGACTATATACAGGAGCCCAGGCCAAACTCACCTACAGATAAGTGGACAGAAGAAGATCAAGGAGCTCAAAGTAGTATATCCCGAAGCACAGATGATGAATAAATGATGTATATATATGCAAACTACGGAGCATACACATGAGAACAAATTTTAACAATAATGTCTACCTAATTGGAAAGCTATACCAGACTAAGCAGATAAAGAAGCTCATAAAGTCCTGAAGAAGATGAAAATTAGAAATGAAGCAAAGCCTGTAAGCTGACTTGAGTTAGTGAATACGAAATAAGTAATTAAGACATAACTTTGAGTGAAGAAGTAAATAAAACTTTCTTTTAGCATTTTAGACCACTAAGTGGTACTTGTTTGTGATAATATAACAACCAATCAAAATGAGTGACATGAATATAATGTTTACTTTCGGTTCAGAAGTTAAATATGTATACTGTACAATGTTATTGTTTTTCTTAAACACTACCTCAATTTTTTTAGCCACTATAATGTCATGTAACACTCCATGTTTTATTTTAAGTCCCCTCCCCCCAACTCCCCACCCCTTTCCTGTTCACACATATTTTGTTCTTTGAAAAGTTTAGAAGCAATAATGCTAATGTCGTATTCATTGGACAATTATTGTTGAAGGGTTAATACACTGTCTGGCTATTTGTTGCAAACAATGGAAATATACTAATATAATGGAAATTGTGATAACTTATTATGACCGGGGTGAATGGAACTGAACATTGTGACTTTTTTGATGTTGGATTTTGCATGTATGAAAGTTGATCCTTCTGATAAAGCCAAAGGATGAAACGCGTAAAGGACTTTAAATTTGGAGGCACAAACATAATATGAAAAACATTTTTTTGGACATCTTGATGTATCACAATGTTTTCCTGTTTTTGTATTTTTTTTGTAAATTAATAAATTATATAATTGTTAGCTATATAGAGTAAATTGATTTATGGTACCTAAAAAATCCCAAATTACAAAGTGAAGCTAAAATATTTCTGCTTTAAGGCAATCAATTTGGTTGTGTATTGGAGTGCTAGGGAACAAATGCAAATAACAGCACAAAATTTAGTATTTTACAATATAAATGACAGAAAACAACAATTTATACCTCAAAAATTTTAAAGTCATCTGCACACAGATCCTGTCTCGAGCCGTGCTTCCAGGGCAGCCTAAATTCAGTCTTGTTTTTACCTTCGCTCCAATCCACCCCTGGGTACATTTGACTATCAATCTTCTCAATCAGCCAAGGAATGAGAAGGGGCTTTTGAGATGCCATTCTGTGGACAATTAATGGCAGAAATCATAGGACATTATATTGGGAAATATACAATATTTGCAAAATAGATTTGAACAATGTGTTAACAAGAGATCCAAGAAACAGTTACTGAAGGTGATAGTCAATCTATCTTTAAACCAATCAAATTATGTGTCCCAACTATAACTGCGTCAACTATCGAGAACTATTCCAACTGCGAGACAGCTGGAAGGTATACGAAACACATGGAGCTTTTAGAAGCAGAGCTTTCAGCATAATGTTCAAACAGGTAACAGAAGGGTAAAAATATGTTAGGTGGCTGGAAAAAACATCCTTATATTTTTATAGTATATCAGGATTTCTACGAGTAAAGTAACTTAAATTGGTTGTTCCAGCAATGCAAGCACATGCATTTTGGTGTCATCAAACTGCCACTGAAAAGGTCTTGGTTTAATCTGTGTATTACAGCTATGCTTGTACAATTGTTATTGTCGTTAATATTATTATTAGCCAGTATTTATATAGCGCCGACATATCAAGCAGACCTTTACAAAGTCTATTGTCATATCACTAACTGTCCCCCCATATAGTCATATGTCATTAACATAGTCCAATAACCTCTAATGCAGGAATAAGCAGCTTGTTACCAAAGACTATATAGTATGTGGTGGATTAGTATGTGGTCCAAGGTTTGCCTAACCCTGTATTCTGTCCCAATTAAATTACATTGTCTTTCTGTTAGACATATTTAAATGTATGAATGCACATCATACCTGAAGATTGGGATGACAGGTAAGGTAGCTCTGTTGGAAATCCTGTAGGAATGTATGGGCAGTCTCAATGTGGAGATCTCAGGAGGGTCAGAGCGATAGTTTTTATGCCAAAATGGGCAGTTTCATTTTCATAAATATTGAAACTTGCTTACCAAACTTCCTGATCCTCCCCTTTACAAGTCCCCAACCAATTATTAGGCGGCTTGGTAATACAAAGGACCAACTCTAGGTGGCGCTTGAAGTTCAGGTTACATAGCTGAGGATTCCATTCACAGACAACCATATATACCTGAATATTAAAGTATGTCTGTATTTTATTTATATTTCAAATGTTGTGCTTGTACAGCAGTGTTCATATTTAATACCCCAGGGGACGAAGCCAGTTTTTACAAGTACTATAGAAGAACAAAAACAAACAAAAAAATACACCATTTAACCTTTTACCTATATTAAACCAGTGGTTCCCTTTTTCACCTGGGGGCTGTTGACATGGAGATGAAACTCTCAGGGCCACAATTCGAACAAACATTAAGATGTATGTATAAAGCTAGAATAATTTTAATTTAAAATGAAATTTAATTGAAATGTTTCTAGTTATTGTAATGTACATGCACCAAATAAAAGAAATAACAAATCAAGAATTTCTGTACTCAACATGTAATGCTCATTTTAATAATGAAAGTTACAAAACTAAATCTATCATACAATGCTGGCCGGTCATATATTGCTCCCTGCTCACCATTCCTGTACCAAGGAGCAGAAACTACACCATAAAATGCGTCCTGTCAGTTATAGGGGGCTGCTAACCTTCTATGTACCTCCAAATCTCTGCAATGGATACTTCCAGAAAAATGCAATCCATGTGACAGATAGCCAAGGGGTACATGACTTTACTACTACACCTTCAGGTCCCCACATCTCCCCGGTCCTGAGAAAGGTAAGTGGCCAGATATGTGTGACAGGATGGCAGGGTATGATAGGTATAACTTTCCTTATCTTGTGATAGAGCTGCAGCAATACAATTTTAGGGGGCGTTAGCCACAAGAATCCCCCATTTATCTTACATTTTAACCCCCCTAGCGGTATTCCCAGTAGGGTGGATTTTACCTGCAAATAGGGGTAATCCAGAGTAACACTCAGGGTAGCTTTCAACTAAAAAAAAACTTGTCATCCTGCTGCTCCCCGCAGGTCCTGGGGACACGTCCTTCCTCCTCAACCTCCAGCCGTGCCACAAGAGTCCCCACTTATCCTACATTTCCCTTTCTCTACTGTTCCAGATAAATTAGTGTTCACAGAAGGTAAGTGGCCAGTTATGTGTGACAGGGTAGCACGGTATGACCGGTATAGTTTTTATATCTTGTGATGTGCCGTAGGGATAAAATTTTAGGGGGAATTAGCCATAAGAGTCCTCCACTTTTGCTTACATTTACCTTTTCTTACATAGAATTTGGGGTTCATAGAGAGTAAGAGGATAGCTATGTGTGACAGAGTAGAATAATATGATGGGTATAACATTTTAATGAGGAAGAGGGGGCAAAAGGAGAAAATGGGGTTCACATAAGGTAAGTGGCTGTCTATGTATAACAGGTACCCCACCAGCCGCTCAGTCCCTCGCACCACAGCATCTGCAGATTTGTCACCAGGCAACAGTGAGCGGTACTGAGTGTCTACCCCTAGGCAGGGTAACCGCACTGCAACTTCACTGCCAGTCTGAACGCAGTCTTTGTGAAGATTTGTGAAGGGGCAAGTACTGTATATAATTTGGGGCACCACAGCCCAGAGTGAATTGACAGTACCATAATGCTTGTTGCCATGGAAGTGGCCTCCGGGGTCCCTAACATGCATTCTCAATTTGTGGACTCTGGGCTTGAAATAGTCCTCTTAATGTGAAAATATCCCTGGTTGTGGTTAAGATTTTATGTTTGAGACCCCGTATCTACCAACTTGTTATGTTTAGGGGGCTAAAAATTAGTTTAGTAGCAGCTCTCGGAGTCCCCTATGTACCCTGAAAATTGTTTCGATGACAATCGGTGTAGGAGATATGAAGGTTTATACATGGGGTATAATGACAGCTGCATGGACACAACTCCTATGCTGCTGATGCTGAGATTATCTCACAATACATGGTGGGTGAGGAGCATCCACAGATGATTGCTAGCTCTTTAGTAAACGCCTATTCTCAGGGAGCTAACACTGAGCATGCTCAGGAAGCTCCCTCTACTGATAGCACAATCCAATAGGACAAAGATAGGAGATGCACATGCCCTATCACCAGCAGGACAATGAGCAGAGAGGGAATGAGTGAACTATAGTTTGGGCACCCCTGTTTTAAAGCATATAGGAATGAGTATATAGATATAAAGTTGCTGCATGAGATCAGCAGCACTGAAATTCAACAAGGTGAGGTGCTGCAGCAGATGCTCATCTGTGTCACGGTTTTGTGAACAGCCAGAGACAGCACAGATACCTGAATTTAAACAACTGTGCCATCTTTTAAAGCAATGTACACACTGGATTTCTGTCATTGGGAACAATCTTTTATGATCCTTTCCAGTGCCAGTAGAAGGAACAAGCGTTGTACACACAGTGCTACCTATTTCTATGAAATGGGGCAGAGGAAGGACGTGAAAGATACCTACTTCATCTTCTGCCATAGGAAGTCACATTATAAGTTCCTGTTCACTTAGCCATCCACCACAGTGGGTTACTAGAAGACATCTAGGGCTGCTGTACACACACTAGACTTGTCCCTGAATCGAGCATGATCTTTTGTCTCAGGTGCCAATAAATTTAAGCCTGCATTTCCGCCTACCGAAAAAGATGCTGACACTGGATGATGTATAAACAAAGATGGTGCCATTTAGCTGAAAAGTTTGGTGAATGTCACATTAGAAGAAGTACTGTGCACAGAGGTGATAAATACCTGGTATCATTACACTTACATTACCTAGCATGCTGCACCCAACATAAAAGAAAATTGTAGGATGCACTTGGTCTAAATTACACACAAAAGCACAGAAAAAAAATAAAGTAATGAGTGCTGCTTTTTTTCCAGAAAGATTTTTAAGAGCAATGTGCCTAAAATATGGCTACTTTAGAAGAATCAATTCTCAAGCACAGCTCCCTCCCTCTTTGCATTCTATACCCGTCTCCTGTACTAGGAATGTCCAAGTACTGTCTTTGCTGTCCCAGACTGGACCAGAATGTCCTCCACTGTGCGTTTGTTGAGTTAGCAGTCAGAACGAAAGACAATAATATAGTGCGTCACTACAGAGAATCTGCTGAGGGCTTCTGACATCACATTTTAGGATTATGGCAGCCAGTAGTCTCTGAGGTTTTAGATTATTAGACAAGGCTTTCACAGGTAAATAACATTCCTAAAATACATTAAATGCACAAAAAGTATAATAAGGTTGTTAGTGAAATATTAGCCTGGTGTCAGAGTCTCTTTAGTTGACTAAAGCTAGAGCTATACCTCTGATACAATTTCCAGGTAGATGTGATCTTTTAGAAGCTCATTGATAATAGTTAACAAAGCAACATATTGTAAAGAAAGCTACAAACACACCCTTTCTGGCACTGGAAACATTCTTTTGTGGTAATTTTCTGTGAAAGCAGAATGAACAGGCACTGTACACACAGAGTTGCTCCATTCTTTAGGAAGGAGGTGGAGGATTAGCACCCAGCTCCTTCCCTGACTATGTAGTGATCCATCCAGCGCATTGCTAAACAACATTGGGGGATCGTTGCACACCTACTAGATTTTCCCCAAGACATTCATGATCATTCCACTCTGGAATAATATTCTGGAACAATTATCTATCATGTGTACATAGCTTAACTAGTAAATTTACACAATCTATATAAACTATATTGTTCTGTAAATAAAAGACTTGGCAACCTAAATAAAATTTTAAACAGTAAACAGATAGAGTTAAGGTTTGGTGATGGAAGTGTGAATCCAATTGAGATGTGTGCAAATGTAGCCCAAAGCAACCTACCATTTTGTGCAAGATTAGTGGTCTCCTGTAACAAAGCAGGGGCATTAGTGAGAGATGTTGGGTGACAAATTGCAGGATAGTACAGTAGTGTGAGGGTTCAGCATTCAAGAAAAAGTTGTAACGCAGCAGACTTGTGATGCCTGAAGAACTAATGGGATTAGTGTGAGATGAGTACAAGTTGGTACACTCAAGGAAAGCTAGGGTAGGATGCAATGAGAATGTGCAGGTGAAATATGTGTGAGGATTTGGCTTCAGGACCAAAAGGCTTACTTAACAGTATAGATCTGGGAAACCCTACAGCAGTAAAAACGTGTCCCCAGAACCTAAGCTTACTAGCAACAAGACAGGTTTCAGAATGTTTGAAATATATGTTTGAAACTAAAAGGCAATTGCCAATTACACACGGTAGTGTAACTTGGGGTTGATTACAAGATACTTAAAAGCCTTCAATTTTTTAGACTAAGTGACTTTTCCCTGCCTTTTGCCAACTCATTGGTGTAATAGTAATGATGCAGCCTCTTGCCTACTCTGGGGACCTTTAAATAAACAGGATCACACCGCACCGAGTCCCTTTCCCTCTCAAGCCCACTTTAGTAGCCCCCTACCCCTCCATTCCCAATTATTCTGTGTATAGTAAGAATTATCAATACAAGCTGATTTTATTTGGTGTGTGGATTTTCTACCAAAAGCTGAAATTCAGGTAATAACACTAGCTGCAGTGGTCTCACACATTTGCAAATAATACACAGTGTTTGGTAAAACATTTATTTTCGAAAATGGAGTAGCTTACCAAAACAGAAGTCATGACTGTAAAATCCATGCACCATTTCCATTTAGGTATAATTTCGACAAGCACATATTTTAAGCACATAAAAGTGGTATCCTGGCAGACCAACACTATGCAGGAATAAGCATTTGTAGAAATCTGAATATCCACTCCACTTGTATATTGGGTAACATATTATTTGTGCAGTCTGTGCAGTGGGACATGGGAGGGGGCTCTATGTCACCCTACACTCACAGGATGTTCCCCTGATTGAAGACTGAGGACATCTAGTGGTGAAGGTGACTCCTTAGAGGGGCAGTGTTACATAGTAGTCAGTATTGTGGCCTAAGAGCTTGATAGGATAATATTTTAGAAAAAAATATTGCCTAAAAAATTTTTTTATATCAATACATCATCTAACTTAATTGTTAATTTTATTTGACTATTGAATTGCTTCTTCCAGTTTCTGTTAATTGCTTCTTCCAGCTTCCATATTGGTCCTTAAAGCTCAAGATTTCTGTACCATTTCTGTTCTCCTGTTGCTTCTAAAAAGGTGTAATAATTCAGAATACAAACCAGCATAGAACCAGTATCAATTCATTGTTACATATAAATATAACACGGATGCTTAGTGTCTTTTGTACTATTTTAAATGCACTAACATGTCTACATTTAACAAGCTTTAGAGATAAACTAAAGAATTATTTCACCATTGAAAATGTAATTTCACGCTGACACTTGCTTTAGATCAGCAGTTCCCTGACTGTGCTTTACAAATATGCAGCCCAAGCTTTGGGCCCATAAAATATAGATTCGATTCCCTGTTTCAAATAGACTTAAGACATTGAGTTGCTAAGAGCAGTCCATCCGTTCCTCGAATTCTTTTAGAAAATTTAGCAGATCAGATGTACTACGCAGAGAGGAGGACAGCGAGTCTGAAATTTGCAAGTTGACCTCGTTACTTTTCAGTGATGAAGCTCCTGTGCTGTAACTCAGCTCATGAAGAATTTGCATTGATACCGGTGTGATCTATAAAACAATGAAGAGAGAAAAGTAGGTTTAGTAATGTTTGAACTCTAAATCCTCTCATTGTTATCTCACACCCACCTGCTATTCCTTAAAAAAGTATTATGCATTTCTAGGGAATACAGTATATATTTGAATGTTAGTCTTTTTTTCAGTCCATGGGCCTGATTTATTAAAGCCCTCCAAGACTGACAAGACAGACTGTCATGGGTGAACCTGATTGATGAACAAACCTGGGATAGATATCTTAAAATTATTTGCTAATATTTAGCAAATGTTTTTGCTCATTGACTAGATCCATTCCAAGTTTATTGGATCACTCAGGTTCACCAATGATAGTCTCTATTCTGAAGTCTTGGAGAGCTTTGATAAAGCAGGATAACAACATATCTTGTTGGGGAGATTTCCCTTTGTTTTCCCTCCGTGTAAAGCTGCGTACACACCTGCAATTTTTCTCGTTGGAAAGGATCTTTCACGATCCTTTCCAACGAGAAAAGACTGCAAGATGCATGAACGATGCTGTACATACAGCACCGTTCATGCTCTATGGAGAGGGGAGGGGGAGAGCGACGGAGCGGCACCCTGCTGCGCGCTCTCCCCTTCCCTTTCATTAGGATCGGTCGTCGTCCATCGTCCATGGATCCGCCAGGACGGTCGTCGGACGATGGACGACGACCGACTGTACACACGGCAGATTTTCGCCCGGTAATTGGCCGATACCGATTATCGGGCGAGAAAAATTTGCCGTGTGTACGCAGCTTTACTCTGTCAATGGTCTTCCTTCCAGTTAATGTGGTTTCTAGATTGGAAGTAAAGTCAAATCTACCCATTAGGACACAAATAACATAAAGGAAGTTTGACAGGGCTTTTACCATTCCATACACTATCCAAAATTAGAAAAAAAATATATATAATATGGACTTTAAAGCCCAGATTTAAAATTTTAAGCCAATGTTTATGGACATTCTTCTGAAATGCTAAAAAAAATGCAAATGCATTCCTTGAAATGACAAGTGCCATCTTTGACAAGAGTTTGAGTGTAGTTTAAACTCACCTCAATATGACATGCTGTTTCAAAGCACACACACACACACACACACACATATATATATATATATATATATATATAAAGCATATATATAAATATATAAATAAATACCTAACACATTAGATATTTGTTTTTTTCAAAATTGCTTTTGGATTTACAGACCTTGGGTTAATCTGAGTCTCCTGATTTTTTCATCTACTTGGTCTTGAATTAGGAATGTGTATATCCATGTGCTAACACTTTTTTGGGTATATGCTTGCCCTGGGGTAGACTTACTAATGGAATATAAACTGTTCACATAGTAAAGTCAACTACCCCCATGATAAGCTTAGTGTTTTTGGGTATACCTTCCAAAGTAAATTTTCACCATATTCATTAGGCTAAGTGAATAACCCATTGTAAGGTGATAATTCACCTTGATGTGAAGTGAACAGCCTAAATTGCTTTAGTAAATCAGCCCTAATGACTAACTAAAATAATTATGAAAACCCTGGGCCCAACACCTTTAAAGTAAAGCAGCAATAGATATATCCTTACAGGCTTTCCTTGAGTGCTTCACAGTCCATGTCAGTCTGTCTCTTGACTACGTATACTACACACTATTTTCCCATTGTGATGATTTCTCTGCACTACCTGTCCTGGTGATCACAGAGGAAGTGAAATGAAAACGTTCAAATGGAGCCACAGAGTTTTGTCGGGCTCTAAAAACCTAAAACAAGGGTGCCTGATGAAAAGATATTTCTAAAGCAGCTTTAACACTGACAGATGCCAAAACATTGAAAGAAAATTACTTACTTGTACCATAATAAATTTCTTCTTCCATAATCTGCTATCAGGCCAATTTTCTCCTAGACAAATCCAGATGTCATATTGTGGAGAATCCTTTCTCTTCTGGTCTATAAACTCAATAAGCTCTGAATGGAAGATAAGATATTAAATAATACATTTTAGGTTTTGTTCTTTTTTGTGAAATGATATGTAAAATTTAGAACTTTGGCTATGTCACTGTTAAGATTACTGAGTATGTCCAGCTTAGACCTGATAAAATGATATTTTTATGTCAATGGACATTATGTGATCGTTGCAACCAGAGTGAATTGGTAGTTAGCCAGGGAGAGTTTGTGGCTGAAGCCATTTTGGTAACAGCTAATTTGTCTGAACCTAAAGCATTAGCTTGGGGGGGTAAAACAAAAAAAAATGGTCTTTTCATTAACGGGAAGGATTTCTGTCGGTTAAAAAAAGAGGGTTCTGAGTTGCAGTAATTGGTGAACATGGAGGGTAAATGGGTGTTCCTAAAAGTAGGAAAGAACCAACAAACCTGGAATTGATTTCTTAAAAGTAATTTGCTAGCAAATTGTTTCAATCCTAGACCAGATCTATTCCAGCTTTGCTGGAATGTGGAAAGTATATCTTCTCCAGACTTGGAGAGTTTTAATAAATCAGGTCCAATGTGTTCAATCAACAAACAATTCATATTTGCGAGAAATATTATATATAAAGATGTAAAAAGATATTCCATCATGTACCTTTCACAAACTGCTGAAACTTGTACAGCTCAGAGTAGGCCTCTTTATTTATTGGATTGGGCTGGTTTGTGGTTGGCGTATCTGTCATACTCCAAAAACTCCTGCATTTGCCTTGTCTCTTGGCACAGATGGCTCCATTCTGAACTTCCACCAGAGTTCCTTGTTCCAAGTTTTGTAGAATCTTTTTAATTTCAGCAGCTACTTTGAAGTCCGAGATTAAGGAAGGTGGTGGCAGTGTCACATCTTCTAAATAGTTCTCTGGGTTTGTTTGTTGCCTTGAGGTGAGGTGGAAGCCATTGGGGTTTTTCACTAAACTTTGCTTTACCAAAATTCCCCGATAATAAATCTTTACTTCGAACTGTGTTTCTGCAGAAAAGGAGAATGGTTTATTTTAATATTTCATTAAATCTCATCATATTTCAAAGTTCTACACAGATTACACAAGCTATTCACATTAGCTTCTGTTAAATTTGATGTTCTTGAAACGGCAGTATGTAACTTAGGTTTCAAAGTGGATCTGAACTGAAGAAAGGCAAGGTTTGCTATACATGGGGGAAAATCTAGAAAATTCCCAAGCAGTACCCTGAAAGAATAACATTTGCACTTTTTGGTATGTGAGGGTACCTGGGAACTCCTGTACCTAAATCTCATAGCTGTATAGCTGCTTTGTGAAATCACTGTAAAATCAGGGGTACTGTCCCCCTGACTGCTAACCTTACGATTATGCGTGCAGACATTACTAGTGACAAGTTATTGGCCTTTTTGAGCACTGTATAGTGACCTTTTACCAAAAACAGCGTCAAGCTAGATGTAGATTGCTGTCTGCCATTTTTATGCATAATTTACCATGTTTGTCAGGTTTTACCCATCCTTATGATGACTGGAGTATACACTTGCACACAGTGCAGCTTAGCGATGCAACAAGTGATGTACAAATACACAAGTGCACACATCTTTTTTGCTTTTATTGTGGTGTAAATAGAACATAAAATATAAGACATGAGGGATGACCTTTTAAGTGAACTGCTGCACCTCGATTTTCCGGTTACATGAAAGGCAGCATTCTAGATCAGGCTGTATTTCTTAGTGATAGTGTAGTCTTTGGGGAAGTCCAGACTTCAGCATGCTGTTTGCTAGGGGTCAAACATGTGTAAAAATTGCTAACTGGTTGGCAAGTAAATGAGTTTACAGTTATGTAATTGAATTAAGCTGTTTGTTTAGAGATTTACTTTGCTCTGCATACTTGCACATTTTGTGAAAACCTACCCAGCACACAGCAGTTCCTGTTCTGTTTTTGTTTGCCTTAAAAATTCTCACACTAGCCAAAACCAGAGATTAGACTAAGTCGTCATCCTTCAAGTCCAAGTCAAGTCCCAAATCACTGACACCAAGTCCCAAGTCAAGTCTCAAGTCACCAAGAATTCTTCCAAGTCAAGTCCTAAGTCAAGTCACTTCATTTATCCCAATTTGTCCCCATATAAAAACAGAGCTCTGATCCTGTTCTTGAGCACAGGATAGCATTCTAAGTCCACGGCTTTCTCCTCTGACAGCTGAAGGGGGCAGGGAGGAAGGCAGTGAGGCTTTTGATACATAGCCTTACTCCCCTCCACCCCTTCAACTGTCAGACTTAGAATGCAAGAAAGATGGGGAGGAAGGCGGTGTTATGTTACAAAAGCCTCACTGCTTTCCTCCCTTTCCCCTTAAGCTGTTAGCAGAGAAAGCAAGTCCCAAGTCGAGTTGCAAGTCGCTGGGGAAAACCCTAAGTCGAGTTGCAAGTAGTTCATTAGGTGACTTAAGTCCCACAACTCAAGTTCCAACCTCTGTCCAAAGCTAAAATAATGTTTTGGCTTTTCATACATCGTAATTCCTTGTACAACTTAGTTTGTATTTTTATTAAACCGCTATATGTTATTCTGTCATTTCCTTTAATCTCTGCCACCATGTGTTAATTCTGGGCAATTTTTAGAGACAATTTTTCATTGTACTGGCTGCTATATTTTATTGTCTATTCACTGACAAAATAAAAACTTACTTTTACAGTCTATCCACTATTAGTAAAGGAAAATGAAAAGACAAATCCCCCAGCTATTACTTTGACATTATTTTTTCCTGTTGCGTACAAATAAGTAAATACTCTGCATATACTACAAAAGTGAAATACCACCACAATAAGGGAAAAAAAAGCACATACAGATTTAAAAGGATAAATGTATTTATTGCAAAACTTCATCAAGAACAAAGAATTCTTCCCAGAAAGATGTTATCAGTTTGTGCCATTTTAGGTAAGCGGGGGAAGAAAGAGTGGGATATTTTTGGAAGATGGAAAGCAAATAAGGTTAGTGCACAGTGAAGGAGTATTTATCCTTTAACAATAAAAGAATAACACCCAGTGTCAGATAATCAGAATCAAACACAAACTTAGAGATTAGAGTCACTACACTTCACTCAACTCCATCGACTTAACTTCATCGTGCTCCAACCTATTCTTTTCTGCTCCATCCCACTCCAGCCTACACAAACCTATTACACTCCGCATCTCCTCACTCTTTCCTACTCCAACCTTTTCCATTCTATTTCACCTCATGCTATCCTATTTAAACCTAGTCCATTCTACATCACCTAATGCCATTCTACTCCAACCTTCTAAACTCTACTTCACCTAATGCCATTCTACTCCACTCCACCCTGGGTGCCCCTAACATTAATAAGCCAACTTTTAATGCTTGCATTTACTCAAATATGAAACACAACTTCAGGCTAGATTTCACTCTTAAAGGACACTTGGATTTCACTCTTACCAAATGTGTTGTTAGGGAAAAACGTGTTGAGCAGGTGTTGTTGAGCTGCATCTAGCTTCTCCTGTGGCAGATCCTGAACTTGTTCTGTAATGGCAGAAAGTGCACATAAAAATAATTTACTTAACTACTTCAACTTCACTTTAAGCCAATATAGTCAAACAAGTTTTTTTTTATTATTCAAGACCTGTAGTTTTAAAACCACGTGGCTGACAGCTCCTGGGTGCACAGTAAACTGGGTTGGGAGTGTGGTTGGGCCTGCAGGAGAAAACTGCAGCTCACCACAGATATGAAACACTATTTACAACATTATATAAACAAACAACTATTCTAACACTAAATTTATTTTTTTTCAACTGTAACTACACAGGAGATGGGAAACAAAAAAAACTTTTTACAGGTGGATGATGTGACTACCATCTAAACCTCCAATATGCAAGGATCCAAACAAAGGAGCTATAGAACAAATTGAGGATTTATTGGAACTGATACAATTTAACAACAGTAATTTGGATTTTTTTAATAGATCTTTTTTATATATGGACTTTCTCTTTCTCTGTCAAAACCAGGTGGAAATTATGATTCATATGATTTATGATCAAGGGCCAGGAGCCAGCAAGCAAAGCTGCTGACCACCGATCGCAAATGGTTTAAAACAGTGGACACCAACCTTTTTGCGGACCACTACAGTTACCACTACAATTGTGTCCAGGGACACAGACCGCCCACTTCCCTGAGCCAGGGATTTGTACGGAAGACATGGTCCGGGGCTCTGGCTGGTGCGCCCCCCCCCCCCAACACCCCCGCTCGGGGGTGCACCGGCCAGAGCCATGGACCACCAAAATTTTCTTGCAGACCACCGGTTGGTGACCTCTGGTTTAAAAGATCTCTGACTTTTACCATTTAAATAATATATATTATTTGTACAATGCTACTTGACGCTATTTAATAAAGCTCTATAAGCCTGGAGGAGATAAACTATCAAGGGTGAACTTGGGCAATCCAGCAAACCTGGAATAGATTTCTTAAAAATAATTTCCTATTAGTTGGCAAATCTTTTCAATCATGGACCAGATCTACTTTAGGTTTGCTGAATCTTCACAGGTTCACACTTAACAGACTATCTTCTTCAGTCTTGGAAAGCTTTAATAAATCAAGTCCTAAAATCCATATTTTCTGTTCTGTGAACAAGGTCACCCCACTGCTTAAAGCATGTTGTATGTATGAACTTCCAAGAGAGAAAGAATAAACTCTGTAAGGATCTATCCTTATCTCTGATGTCTGTGAGTTATTGTTTTGTTGTCTGCCGGTATCCCCTACTGCATGTACAACTCGTGTACATAGAATCTGTCCAGAGTGGAGAATATACTGCAGTAGGTCCAGGCAGGTTGTGTAGCAAAAAGCTTAGCATTACAGACATCAGAAATACAGTATATGAAGGACATTTGTGGATTTCTTCTATGTCATCAGGGAAATATGTAGACTGCCATTACTGAAGTCATTCTGACCTGGAAAAAGTATGAAGTAAGTGACACCAAAGTAAAGTTAGACTGCCTGATCTTCTGGTGATTCTACCAGGGCGGGTTGATGAACAATGTAGGGATCTGCCATATGTATGTAGCTTACGAAAAGGACTAAATGACTGTCAGGGTTTTTTTATGACCTATTGGAAAGATTTTTCTTCACCTGTCCTAAGGACACAGCAAGTGAGAATTCTCTCCAAAATGAGGGGAATTCTTATCACATATTGAAAAATGTTCCCTGATCTATACATAACTAAAACAATAAGAACAAACCTCCCTGCTGGTTCTTCTGTCATATTGTGGCTACATTTAATAATAATGAGGGACTGAGATGGTGGGAAAAAAATGCATATAACTTCTGCTCTTTATATCTCTGGATGTGGTCATCCATTGTTGAGAATTCGCAATCTCCTATGTATATTCAGTAATACAGTTTATGTGATGCAGTATTTCTTACCAGTGATATTTTGGTAGGGTAAATACAAAGAAATGTCAGGACAAACAGGGCTAGCTTCAGCTACAAACACATTTGGGGAGGAGAGGTTATTGTACCAGTCCTGAGCTGTTGGTGGCACTGAGCTTGGCAGGTTTTCAGGAGCAAGATACAAGTCTGAAAGAGAGAAAGAAAATCACATTTACTTTTTCACAATACAAACACCTTGTGAGTAATAAAGATTTAACTTGTCCATGCTGCACATGAGACACCATTCAGAAAAACTTTCATTTTTCTATACAGATTTTTTTGAATCTGATTGGTTGCTATAAATCACTGAATTCATAAAGCAATAACCCCTATCAATGGTAATGATATGGTGATATAATTTATTCCTCAGTGCTGTTATTTGAAATATTTTGCAAACTCTTTTTGCAAGCCTCAGACATTATTTTGGAGTGCAAAATGATTGGGGCCACACATAAAGATTGGTAGTGGTGCTTGGATTAGAAAAACAGGTTTGAAATATTGGCATATTCATTTTTGAGGGAAGATAGTTTATACACATGTAGTTGGAAAATTTTGTATATGGTTTCCTTTATGTTATCTAGACAAGTACAATTTAGAAAGTTACCATCGTCTATGTATGAAATCCGCATCTGGTTTATTTCCTGGGAAAGATTTCTGTCCTGTAAAAACACAAGATTAAAAACAGGATCAAAGTCTGGAGACAACAGCACACTAACAATTTGCTGAATTCCAGGCAAACAGCTAAACACAAAGTCTAAATACACATAATGTATAGGAACTCGGATTTTAATTCTTTCCAACCACTTTTGTAACTCATACACCACTGCCAGGAAGCACAGCCATGAGGGTGACTCCACTTTTCCCTTGCTGTTAACTGCATCCCAAGAAGTTAGGGTCCTTAGCCCATGGGCAACCCCAGGTAGGTTCACCGTTATGCTTTCTTGCCTATTCAAATAGGTGTCCCATTGTAGATGTTCTCATTGTTTAGTCAGAATGCATTTAGCATTCACTGTGCAGTAACCTCAGAAAAAAAAATCAGCATTGATGTTTGCTTCGGAGCTTACATTAATAACAATGGATACACAGAACTAACATTTTCTTTATCCTTTAAAGGTGTTATGTGTTGTACACTTCAAAAAAGTGGAACCATCTAAAGTTTGAATTGAGGTGTTTTTGCTGTGAAGGGTTACAATTTCTCGGTCAGAGTTAAGAAACGCAGTGATGTCATCACAGCCCACTGACTAATAATTGGACAATGACAGAACAGGAACAACCAGCTCAGTCAAAGTTGTTCAATCTGCTCTTTCTTCTTCAGTTAGTATACTTCATATCAGCACATGTAAGTACAGCAGAACCTAATTCCATTATTTGTATTCCCAATCTATTTGCTACTGCACAGGAATGACAAAAGCCAAGAACAGGACAGATTTGTTAGCTGTTTTTAGCAGTACACATAACTTCATTAAAGCAAGTTTGTAGATTTAACTGAAGTTCAACTGTAACATTTTAATGAGAAAGAAGAACTAAAAGATTGCATTACTAAAGTGTCTACTAACCACAGTGAGCTGGCTTCTTGGGCTGGTGAATGGAGTTAGTTGAGAAGATGGACTGATACTCTCACTGCGATACAGATCTTCAGGCATGGTATCACCTGTAATGGAACATAATAATTATAAATATTATGCCTGTCCGAATATATATGATAAATATGCCTGTCCGAATATATATACATTGATAAAATGAAGTTAATTTGTAATATAATACTTTAAACTATTAACAAGTTTCTTCATATTTTACAAAAAAAGGAGATGCTGGGAAGAACAGTTCAGGTGGAAGTCTAACATTAGGCTTATTTTCCTTTTAACCGTCCTCCTGATAATAATTTTATAAAACTATGGTAAACTCTTGTAAATCATCAGTCTGGAGTAATCAAAGTTAGCTACAATATTTCCTCGATCTTTCAGGTCAAGTAATGCCCAGCGCCATTTAACCTGAAAGACTGTGAATGCAGGGTGTCATGGCTTTTCTCAGTGACACACAGTATACTAATGCAAACAGCTAGGTTGGTGCCCTTTTATCAGCACTACCCATCAGCAGAAGACTGAAGGATGAAAACTCAACTTTTCAAATGACTGACCAGAAGATCATAAAAACAGTAAAAGAAAAAACATAGCATGCTGTTATTGGGGGACATTGAGGGTAGAATGGAGTCCTCTAGAAGCACAAACCTGATAGATGTCTACCTTAACTGGTTGACATTTGTTTGATAATGTGAAACTCTAAAAAAAAAAAAATATATATATATATATATATTTCTTATACTTAAAGCAGGTTTTAAGGAAATCATCCAGCTATACTTACCAGTGGCTGTTCTGCAGAATTCATAAATTTTATGGGGGTCATTAGAATCTGAGCTGTTATCCTGGACCACGCGGATCTCAGTTTTTCGGTTAAGAGCAGATCGGAAATTTCTTTTCCATACCGCTGGGTTAGCTACATCTTTGCTGGGATCATAACTACCACTAGCAATAGCCCAGGCCTGGTCAACAAAGAAACAATTTCTTAAAAAAAAAAATTCAAAGTACAAATGTTGTACATATTCCAATATCAATAAACAAATGAAGAAATGACATAAATATATATCAAAGCTTTTCACTTTTTCTTTGTCTTTAATGCTTCTGCAATGAAACCATCCTGCTATAATTCACAATTCTGGTCCTGTCCACATCCAAGTTTGGGTTTTACCAACTCTGCTTGCTACACTGTTCCTTGTTGCATCCCTTTAAAATTGCCAACATTTGAAAATTATCAGGGAGGATATCTCAAAAAGTTTGAGAAGGAATACGTTAAGCACATATATGTTACCCACAATGGATGTAATGATTTAGACAAAATTGGAAGAGAGGAAACACTGATGGAAAATTGTTGCACTAAATGTTGGGTACAATAAGGTCTAAGCTTGCTCTCTGTATACACAGCACACATATGCCACATTCATTGCACCCATAAAATATCATTAAGGACTGTTTCACAACAGAAAGTCTCACAGACACACACTTCAAGACAAAAAAAAATAATTTTTACAAAGTAAATATCTTCCACAACAAATGCTTCTCTTCACACATGGTAAAAAGCTAACACTGTCTGGGCGTACCTTGAAAAAAACTTAAATATTACATTTGGATACCACATAGCAAATAGAAAATTTTGCAGCACTAAATACAGAAGTCAGTAGAAGTAATATATATAGTGCAGAAGTCAGGACTACGTAACATACAGCACAACATACAGATTGGAGTCATGAGCTAAGAATAAAGAACTATATTCATAAGCTTTTGTTTACATCAAAACTGTTTCCTTCCCCAATAACAGTGATGTCAAAGTGACCTGTGTTTGCCAAAGGACACAAACCAAAAACATGTCAACACAGACCATACGTCATATGGTTGTATTGGTGCTTAGTGCTCACTGACCTGATACATGCTGTTTTATCACTCTCCATCTGTCAAACTGGAACTATGCAGTCACTTTTGAATGGGGAATACTGCTCCTCATGGTGCCACATTATTGAATTGCTGGATTCCAAAGTATTACAGCACTTGGCACTAGGTGAAACTCTCCACCAAATCCTGGGCAAGTTGTGCGACTTTGTTTTGGGACTATCCCACACAATCTAGGTCACTTGGCAACTAAAATCTCCACACAATAATATAAATCAAATCTAACAGGGGGAGTGGAAATTCCTTCTAATAATTACAGCAGGATGACAATCTCAGGGAGAGAAGACATCATACCAAGGCAATTTCCAAGAAAATGAAGAATGTATCTGGTTTAACTTTTCAGCAGTAACCATGTTACATAGTTACTTAGTAGGTTAGGTTGAAAAAAGACATAAGCGCATCAAGTTCAACCACTAGAGAAAAAAAATCCCAGATATAAAACCCTAAAAGACATAGTTGGTCCAGAGGAAGGCAAAAAAAACCCTGGTACAATTTGCTTCAACAGGGGAAAAAAAATCCTTCCTGATTCCATGAGGCAATCTGATGTTCCCTGGATCAACAGTCACTGTTATTTGTACTTTAAAGCCGTAATACCCAGTTATATTCTGTGCTGCTAGAAAAACATCCAGCTTTTTCCTAAAGCAATCTATAGTAGTTGCTGAAACTACTTCCTGAGGGAGCCGATTCCACATTTTCACAGACCTTACAGTGAAGAATTCCTTCCTTATCCAGAGCCTAAACTTCCTTTCCTCCAGACGCAAAGAGTGCCCTCTTGTTCTTTGTAATGATCTCAAAGTGAATAATGGGGAAGAGAGTTCTCTATACGGACAGTTCAAATATTTATACAGGGTGATCATATCCCCCCTAAATGTCTCTTCTCAAGGGAGAATAGATTCAGTTCAGCTAATCTCTCCTCATAGCTGAGCTCCCCCATTCCTTTTAATAAATTAGTTGCCCTTCTCTGCACTCTCTCCAATTCCACAATGTCCTTTTTGTGAACTGGTGCCCAAAACTGGACTGCATATTCCAGATGTGGTCTGACTAAAGGTCCCAACACTGAACCCTGGGGTACACCACTAATAACCTTAGACCATTCAGAGTATGAATCATTAATTACAACTCTCTGGATGCGATCTTTAAGTCAGTTCTCTATCCATTTACAGATTGACTTTTCTAAACCTATTGACCCTAACTTGCATATTAACCTTCTGTGGGGTGCGGTGTCAAATGCTTTTGCAAAGTCCAAGTACACTACATCAACTGCTACTCCACTGTCTACCTGTTTACTTCCTCATAAAAAGAGAGTAAATTTGTTTGACAACTTCTGTCTTTCTTGAAGCCATGCTAACTATCACTTATAATATTATTTCAAGCATCATCATGTGGTTCTTTACCAAACTCCCTAAGACCTTTCCAACCATGGATATTAAACTAACGGGTCTGTAGTTACCTGGTAATGACTTTGCTCCCTTTTTGAAGATAGGAATCACACTGGCCTTGGGCCAATCCATCGGTACCTTGCCAGTGACTAAAGAGTCTCTAAAAATTTTAAATAATGGCTTTGAAATAACTGAGCTCAGCTCTTTGAGGACACGTGGATAGCGTAAGCCATCAGGTCCTGGTGCATTGTCAACCTTAATTTTTCCCAACTATTTTTCAATCATAACTATTCTGAGCCATTGTGACTCATTTAAGCCAGTGACATTGCTATTATGAATTTGGACTTGAGCGCTGCTATTTTCCTTCCTGTACACAGAGCTAAAAAAAAGTGGTTAGTAAATCTGCCCTGTCTTTATCCCAGTTACTAACCCAGCGACATCCTTTAAGGGGCCTACATGCTCAGATCTGCTATCTTGCTATTATATTTGCTAATATATTTGAACATTTTTGGGGGGTTAACCTTACTTTCCTTTGCAATCTGTCTTTCATTTTAAAGTTTTGCACATTTTATTTCCTTTTTACATCTTTTGTTATATTCTTTATAGGTTTCAAATGATGAAGGTGATCCTTCATTTTTATATTTCTGGAATGCCCTTTTCTTGTTCCTCATTGTGTTTTTTAACATCAGCTGTGAGCCACGTAGGTTTTAATTTTAGTCTCTTATTATCCATTGGAATATATTTTTCAGTTTTCTTTTGTAGAACAGACTTGAAACATTCCCATTTCTGTTCTGTGTTCTTTGAGGACAATTTTGTCTCCCAGTCCAAGTCACAGAGAGCCGCCCTTAGTAATGGAAAACTTGCTCTCTTAAAATTATATGTTTTTATCTTTCCTGTTTTTGTTTCCTGTTTACAGCTTACAAAAATGAGAAATAAAACCTGTGTGTATGATCCCTATTGGTGTTAGGAAGGACATATAGAATAGAGGCTGGTGGATGTGTAGACAACATATGACTGTTGTTAAGTGTTGGCTACTGGATTCCTCCCTACTAACCATTCGTGCTATACTCAGCTGAAAATTTATATTAATCATATGGAATTGGAGGGGAGAGATTACCGCTGCAAGAAATCATTTCAACAGGGATGATAAAAAATTTCTGTTGGCTTTGGGTGGTACTGTAAATACTAGTGAAAATAAATGGGATGGCACGATTCCAACAAGAGTAAAAAAAAATAAAGGCATGTTTACCTCAAATATTTTCACATCGTCCTCGGACCTATCCTGTCTTAAACCGTGTTTCCATGGTATCCGGAACTGTGTCTCACTGACCCATTTAAGGCCGGGATACTTCTGGCTGTTGATCTGCTCCTCCAGCCAAGGAATAATCCGTGGCTTCTGAGAGCTCATCCTCACAGACCGTGCAGTACTTCCCTGTAAAAGGAACCAAATCATAAAACATTTTACACTTACTAAGACATTTTATTCAAATAGATAATTTTCAAATTCAAATCATGTTATTCTAAAGATCTGGGGGTTCTGGTGGATCATAGACTTAATATCAGCATGCAATGCCAAGCTGCAGGAGCTCAGCTATGAGGAGAGATTAACTAAACTGAATCTATTCTCCCTTGAGAAGAGACGTTTAAGGGGAGGATATGATCACCATGTATAAATATATAAATGGTCCATATAGAGAACTCTCTTCCCAATTATTCACTTTGAGATCATTACAAAGAACCAGAGAACACTCTTTGCATCTGGAGGAAAAGAAGTTTAGGCTCCGGATAGGGAAGGCATTCTTCACTGTAAGGTCTGTGAAAATGTGGAATCGTCTACCTCAAGAAGTAGTTTCAGCAACTACTATAGATTTCTTTAAGAAAAAGCTGGATGTTTTTCTGGAAGCACAGAAAATAACTGGGTATTAAAGTAACTTGAACTTGATGAACATGTCTTTTTTCAACCTGACTTCATTGGTAACTATATTTAAATAGGGGTAGTGAACTAGCCGTTCTATTTATAATGGCAACCACCGTCTCAGAAAGTATCTGTGTTTTTGGCTTTGGAGGGCTCCAGTGAGACTCCGGTTTCATTTGTCCCAGCTGATGAGATTCACCCTTTTAATTGACCTAGGGACCACTGGCCCCAAGACAAAATAAGTGATTTAAAAAAGGTATTACTAAAGAAAGCAGACAAGAAATCATTTTCCTTTGCAGACAAATGCTTTGGTGACAGCGCGGATAGGGAAAAAGATTTTCTTTCATTTTTATTTGCATTTCTAGAAATTACCATTATGGAAAGTCTCCTCAGTGAGACACAGAGAGCAAAAAAATAAACTGAGGTTTTAGTATCTAGGGCTTACCTAGATGTCAATTACCCAATCTAGCACCGTACTGTTCACCTATAGAAAAACCCTGCTCAACCTCAGAAGTGTCCCAGCACTTGGCGTGGTTCCTGTGGACATGGATATATAAGACATGGCATCTGGGAGTACAAGTAAAGACCCACAGCAGCTCAGAAAAACAAAACATTATCAAGGGCAACACAATCTGATCTAGGCACCGCTTATATTTGACCAAATAGGCAGCAGAGGATAGGCCCAAGGCTGGGGTTAAAGGCAGGTTCTAGGTAACAATGTCAGAAGGAGTTAGGTGCCTTGGTGAGGGCCACAAACAAAGCCAGAGACTGAAATGGGCAGCGGTCGGTCGTGTGGTGGAAGGCGTATTGAGTGCAAAAAAGGTAAAGGAATTGTGTAAGTGCATGACACTAAAAAAGAAGTTTGTCTACACGTACATCTAAAAAGGTTGGAAATCATGTCTGACTTTGTCTACAGCTAGTCCTTAAGCCCCCTTTTCTCATGTTATCCTGCTTGCACAATTAGTCATTTAATATCCAAGCACAGATTTACTCTGTAACAGATACAGATGAATGAAGCTGCTTTGTATCACAATATATTCTTCCAAAAGGCATAACTGCTACCACTATTCCAAACTAGGGTTAGATTAGTATTTTCCTAATGTAAATATTTATCATTTTAAATGAATACAAAAGCCTTACCTTGAAAGATTGGTGTGCACAGCAGTCGATGAGCTCTCTGAACTGATTATGGTTTCAGTTTCAGTTGCTGTGAATTCCTTCCTCTTTGTGCCGCCCAGCATCAATGTGACTGGCTGAATCTGGTGATCTCACTGTGGATTTCCCTGAAACGTGTGCCAAGGGAACAGAGAATGCTATCTAGAATTCAGTTTTCACATTTTATGTAACAAGCACTTTATACATTTGTTGCTGCTAATATGAATATGTTTTAAATCTTTTTCCAGGTGTTTCAAAATGATTTTTGGATATCCTTGGATCACCGCATTTGACTTATTTCTGAGTCTGAAGTCTTATCTTTCAATCATTTATTTCTATTTTCTTTTTTTTTTTTTACTAGTTTAAGGCTAACTGTGCTGTGATCTGAAGCAGTCACAGCCACATGCAAAAAATGGTTCCCAATCGCACCCTTTCACTTGAATAGGAGTAGTTGGGGCTGTGATTGAGTTTGCAGCAGAACTCTGAAGTTCACTGTGGGTCTGAAATAGCATTGATAACATATGTTTAAAGCAGAAGTAAACTCAAAACCAAAAAATCACACTTACCTTCAATCTCGCAGATCAGTCTACCGGTCGGGAGGTTTCTTCAATCTAGTCCCTTGTTGTCGTGGTATCCATCTTTGGCCCGGCGCAAAAGGAGTGCCAGGTTCTCCCATCTTCTCCTCTCTTCTTCTGTGTTCTTCTTCCTACGTCACCCGATCTTGCACTGCTCAGGCGCAAGATTGGGTGACAAAGATGGGGAAAAAACTTGCCGATCTCACTGTGCATGCATGAGATCGCTAGTTTTTTTCCCTATTGATTAAAGGGCTCGGGCATGCCCAGAAGGGGCAGCCAAGGGCCTCCGGGGATGCGTGACATGAGTATCACGGGAGGCCCTGCGCTCCCATTCATTCTGATAGCCTAGGAGATTGAGAATTAAGAGGGCAGTGCTGCACCTCTTTTTTTTAAAGGGTGTTGCACTTAAAAAAAACATAAACAAAATTTTTACTTTAAATAAAAGGCTTGTCAATGTATTTATGTAAAATAAAAATTCTGAGTTTAGGTACGCTTTAACAATTTACTACTAAAAGACATTCTATATTTTCTGAAAACAAGACAACTATAGATTAAAACTTTGGTAGCTGAAAAGGTATGTTTCAAAATAGTTGTATACCTGTTTATAAAATTCATATTTTCAATTTAAAAGTACACTTAGAATATTTTAAGAGCACAAAACACAATAAAAATACTCACGTTTTATGTAAAAAAGTATAGACTGCAAAACAAATATCAAACGTGGCAACACTTAAAACTGTTTTTGCCTGCAAAACATCAAAAGTGTTCATAAGTGATTTTTAAAAAAAACAAATAACATGCTTATCATTTTAGAGTTACCAATAGACATAGTACTAGAATGTTACTTTAACTTCAGTGGCCATGGATTGCAGAATTGTCACTTACCCCACTGTCTACTCTGTACTCAGCCTGTACTTGATTTGCTAGGATCTGACAGCTCTGAACCTGGAAATGCTCAGTAAATACTTTTGGGTTGGCATATTACAAGGTCTCCCTATTCTCTATGGACAAATCATTCTCTAACAGGATAAAAGTAAGTCAAGGACCCACTTTGGACGGATGGGGTGTTTGGCAGCTTTGCTCACATATAGAACTGTTTGGGCAAATTGATTAGGTTTAAGCAGACGGCTAGGTCTAGGTGGCAGCCAACAAATAGAATGTGCTGCTATCTGGCTGAAATCGGACAGTGTTACTGTATTTTGTTCATCAAAGCGAGGGCTGGAATGCGGAGAACTGACTGGAGAACTTGCAGTGACCATTGGTGTGTACAACATACAGGGCCAGGACATTGAGGGACAATAGTCTGCAAGTCTGCATAGTTATGTTCACAAAAGAACTGCCCAGGCATTATGGCAACATTATGGGCATATTTATAAAGAGGGTAAAAGAGCTTTTTGTCAGCTTTTTTTTTTTACCATTTTTCTTTGTTTTCCTATTTATAAAAGTTATCCTCAGCTACAAAGATCAACTTAGATCTCTACTTTCAGCATGAATGTATCTGATCACCTTTTTTTGTATTTATATTGTTATAAAGTGAAAATCAATCTGGTTGCAGCTATATGTGGCAAATGCCTTAGGCCACAACAATGGAGATCCTAGAGTTTAATGCTGAATCACTGAATGCCTATGTTGATGTAGCAGTGCTAAGCTAACACCAGGGGCCACTAGCACTATGTATAAGTCTATGTATTAGTTTTATAGATAACCAGTATTTATATAGCACCCACATATTACTCAGAGCTTCACAAAGTTCATGGTCATGCCACTAACTGTTCCTCAGGGTGGCTCACGATCTAATGTCCTTATCAAAAGTCATACATCATTAAGACACAGTCAAAGGCCAATTTCTGAAGGGAAGTCATCTATTAGGATTAGTCTATAATAATAATAAATGTATCTTATGGCCAAAAAATTCCATGTAGCCATACACATCCTTTAGAGGTATTGCAGTATATATGTATATATATATATATATATATATATATATATACAATAGGATATTAGTGGAATGTATACAATAGGATATTAGACAATTGAGTAGAAGTCTGGAAAATATCCACATAAAACTTTTTCTTTTTTCTGTAAAATAACCTCAAAAGAAAATTTGTAATATACTAACTGCATGCTTAGTGTTGAGTCTTAGGTCTTTGTATACTACAATGTATGAGTACCTTTTCTTTACAAATGAAAATTGTATTCAAATTGGCAAACATTAGTACCTTTAATCATTTTAGCATTTTACCATCTTTATATACTTGATAAAATTTTATATAATTCCCACCTGAACATTGAATTACAAAGAATGGGCCTGATTTATTAAAGCTCTCCAAGGCTGGAGAGGATACACTTTCATCAGTGAAGCTGGGTGATCCTGCAAACCTGGAAAAGATCTGGTCCAGGATTCAAAACATTTGCAAAGCAAACATAGCTAATGACTTTTAAGAAATCCATTCAGGGTTTTCTGAATCACCCAGCTTTACTGATGAAGCATATCCTTTTCAGCCTTGGAGAGCTTTAATAGATCAGACCCAAATTGTTATTAAATGTTTGATATGTCTACACTGGAGGTATTTTACTGACTGTCAAAGATCTCATTTATTATGTCAATTCACAAAGACTTCTACCTAGTTTTTTTTAAAACTGATTTGTTAACTTACGACAACTTGGGATATTTAGGGATTCATATTGTCTCTATAAGGGCTTGTGAAGCTTTAAAATATTTTTTTGCAGTGCATGGTAAATGCACCCATCTGTGATATTCTTACTTAAATATACTTGTATATATGAATGATTACATATTATTACCTTTGTTGGTTACTAGCCAACCAGCCCACTGCTCATTTTAGAGCTATTGTGTTCAATGGAAAGGGGAGCAAGCAGCACCCTGCTGTGCTCCTCTTCATGGCAGTGAATAGCGGTCATACACAATTTGACGTTCATTGCGTTGCACATGTACACGTCTAAATTTTACCGAAGATAAATCAACGTCTCAACGACCATCTATACAGATACTCCACAGTTACTAACTTATTATTAAAATTATTATTATTATTAACAGGATTTATATGGCGTCAACATATTACGCAGTGCTGTACATTAAATAGGGGTAGCAAATGACAGAATAATACAGACAGTGACACAGGAGGAGAAGAGGGCCCTGCCCCAAGGATCTAACAATCTAGGAAGTGGGGGAAGTCTCATACAAAAGGAGGGGAGATATGGAATGATGGGAAGTAGTGAGGATTTTAGGAGAGAGAAGAGGCAAGTATGAAAAAGTGTATTTTGAGTGCCAAGCCAAATAGGACAAGTCAGATCATTCCAGAGAGATGGGGCAGCTCTAGAAAAGTCTTGGAGCCGTGCGTGTGATGAGGAAGTCGGTCATCGGAGGAGCGGAGAGAGTGGCTGGGGGAGTAATTTTCTACCAGGTCAGAAAGGTAGGTTGGACAGGAGCTGTGTAGGGATTTGAAGGCAAAGCACAAGAGCTTGAATTTGATTCTCAGGTGAAATGGAAGCCAATGAAGGGAATTACAAAGAGATGCAGCTGAAGAAGAGCGGTGGGAAGGATGGATGAGTCTGGGTGCAACATTCATAATAGATTGTAGAGGAGAGAGTCGAGTTAGTGGAATACCAGAGAGGAGGGTGTTACAGTAGTCCAGATGAGAGATGGTAAGAGCGTGTACAAGGAGTTTGGTGGTCTCTGGGGACAGGTAGTGGCGGATTTTGGAGATGTTGCACAGGTGAAAGTGACAGGACCTGGAAATGGTCTGAATATGGGGGGTAAATGAGAGCATGAAACCTGATCCAGGACTGGGGGGAACCAAGTCAGGGGTGGACAGATAGATTTGAATGTCATCAGCATACAGATGGTACTGTAAGCCAAAGGAGGATATGAGACTACCGAGAGAGGAGGTGTACAGAGAAAAGAGAACCGGTCCAAGGACTGACCTTTGGGAAGCACCAACAGGGAGGAGAGTGGGAGAGGAGGAATTACCATTGAAAAAAACTTGAAAGAAGCGGTGAGAAAGGTAGGAAGTAAACCTAGAGAGTACAGTGTCACTAATACCAATAGAGCGCAAGATTTAGAATAGAAGGAGGTAATCAACAGTATCAAACGCAGGAGAAAGATCTAGGAGAAGGAGGAGGGAAAAGTTGCCTTGAGACTGAGCTCTGTGGAGGTCATTGGCCACTTTAGTAAGGGCTGTTTCAGTGGAATGGACAACTCCAAAGCCAAACTGGAGAGGGTCAAGGAGAGAATTGCTGCTCAGGTAAACAGTGAGTCTTTTGAAGACAAGGCGCTCAAGAATTTTGGAAACATATGGGAGAGGGAGATGGAACGATAGCTAGAAGGTAGGGAGGGGTCCAGTGAGGGTTTTTTCAGGATAGGGAGAATAATGGCATGTTTGAACGTGGAGTGGTAAAAACCAGTAAAGATGGAAAAATTGAATAGTTGGGTTAGGGCGGGAGCCAGGGTGGAGGAGTGGGCACGGAGTAGATCAGAGGGAATTGGAGTGAGTGATGATTTACAGGTGGAAGGGGTCGGTATGGTTGGAGTGGCCCGGTGAGACATCTGAGCTGATTTGTTAAAGCTCTCCAAGGCTGAAGAGAATACACTTTTATCTGTGAAGCTGGGTGATCCAGCAAACCTGGAATGGATTTATTCAAAGTGTTTTGCTATGTGCTAGCAAGCGATTTGACTCCTGGAACAGATCCATTCCAGGTTTGCTGGATCACCCAGCTTCACTGATGAAAGTGTATTCTCTCCAGCCTTGGAGAGCTTTAATAAATCAGTCCCACTATGTCTGATGTTGTCAATTTTAATACTAAAGTAGGTGGCTATGTCATAGGCAGAGAAAGTAGTTGTGGGGGGAGCAGGTGTTGGGTTTAGGTTGTGGTCAAGGTTACGGATATCTCTCTGCTATTGGCCAGGTCTAGGATTAAACTTACTTGCACTCTGTCCTCCATCCTATTTACTGCTCCTATTTATATGCTCTGTCATTGATCCCAGTCTTGCAGGCTGTCAGTGATCCTGTCAGTGACACACTGTACCATTGCAGCTCTGCAGAACGGCTCTTTACTGTGCTGCTCACCTAATGACCAATTCGCCTAACAACCAGGTTGTAGGAACAGAACCTGGACGTTAAGCGAGGAGTATCTGTAATCTTACAAGTAGCTATTCGTTATTTTATTGACACTTCGGCTTGAGGTAAAATATTGAACACAATTAGGGTTGCCACCTTTCCTGGAATTTTAAGAATATTTCATAAAATATTTCAAATCAGTTTGTTGGATTTTTACAGGTAATTACAGGTAAACTAAAAATTGAGAATAGCAGAATGAAAAAAATAATAGTGTGGAAGTTCTAATCTGTGATTGCTGGAAACAGTTTTTGCTGTATTTAAGTTTTTAACAAATTCAGGTAAAAGCCAACTAAAAATTAAAAATCCGCCCTTACACCCCCAGTCAATTCGGCAAAACATGTACTCATTGGGCACTGCCCCTAACATTTTATGATTGCCCATTTATTAGACTTCTGCTTTATTTGAGCATGATCACTTTTATGTTTCTGTTAGAAGATGCTACCAGCCTTGGCTACTCCATCAGGAAGCCAAAACATATATTGTATGTTGCCTAGAATTATGATAACTTTGAACCATGCAAAAAACAACACAACTATGTAAACAACACATAGCTTTTGCTTACAAGGGCTAAAAGTACGGTCCTTGTCCTGGAAGGGTGAGATTGTGTGCTGCAATGGAGTGTAGGTTTGATTGTGGACATTGGACAGCTCTAGGTGGGTTGTGTATGGTTCTGTTTTTTTTGTAACTAAGTTTCATAACAGTTTAAACAAATCTGTCTTGAAAACAAATGGAGGCCGTCATTACTAGCTATATCTTGGAAATCTTTTGCCTGGCAGTGTCAGGCTTTATTCATTTTGGTAGTATACATGGAAAAAATTCAATTTTTTTTATCTCCATATGTGCCCTGGTCAGTTACTTGCATCATTCCAAAGCTTCAGCATGACTAACAGGCAATTAGCAATAATAGAAGAAGTATGACAGCAATGACAACCTTGATGTCAGGTACACCACATGAATTAGATGTTTTTTATACATTTGTAAACAAACAGCAGAATGATGTCTATAATAGCACTGTTTCGTGTCTCATAGATCATGTTTGAGGAGGTACCAAGCTCCGAGTATCACCCTCATATACACTGATACCGCATTGCTCGTTTAACACATAATCAGCCACATGAAACTTAGTTGAGTGGCTATCAGGGCCATCCGTATTACAGTTATGCTTTAGAACTTACTCGGTAAGAGCCTGTCCATATGTTTCCTTCAAATATCAATTGAAACTTGGTGTGTGGAACATGATAAAAAACATTAGAGGGACATATATAGGGGGGATTCGAAGTGGAATTGATGTTGCATAGGTCTGTGTTATTGTGGGAGCACTTTGATGGTATCTTGAGGTACAGAAGTCAGGTGGAGGGAGGGTATAAAAGTGATCGTCATTCTTGGGGGAAGCCCTGTCTCAAGTAGCCTACTTCATTGGTCACCATATTGATAAAACATTTTTTGAGACTTGTCTTAATTTTTTGATAAGACAAAAGATATAATTGAAGAGATGAGTTCTTGCTGCTATCAGCAAAGAAAACATATGGGGATTTTTTTTTTTTTCATGCAGGCTCTTGAGAGACTGAATTTTGTCAGATGTGTCTTGGGCGCTGATCTTTTTGACTAGGTCACCTTGCTGTATTACCACTCCCTGTAGAACAGCTATCACGGTCTCCCATTGTATAGGGAGGGACGTGAGGTCAAAGACATGGTCCCGGAAAAAGTTATAGTGTCCACAACTGCATGGGTGCATATTGAATCCTTAAATAGGGAGTCAATACACTTCCATGTCCATTCCCTATGTCTAGTTTGTGGTATATATATGGTCACCAATACTGCTTAGTGATCTGACCAAGGGCAACTGTCATTGCCACTCAAAGCCACTGGATGCCAGTCCCGAACCTTATGACTTTCAAATATAAAGTCTATTCACAAATATGTGCAATGGGAATAGGACTAAAACATGTATTTTTTGGCCAAAGGATGTGCCGGGTATCTACAAGGTGTAGGTCATACAACTTGGCCCTAAATGTGTTTAATTTAGAATACGGTACTGGAGTAGGTCTCTATGCAGTGGTCAAGGGCAAAGTTAAGTCCCTCCTAACTATGAGAATGCCCTCAGCCAACCCCTTCAGAATCTAAGTACTGAATGGTTGCTTTAGTGGGGTGCTGATTGGGAGCATAGAGAGAGGCCACAGTGTAGATCTTCCCCCTAATAAAAATCTTCGCAAACATATGTCTGCCCTGATAGTCAATATGGGTATCTATGAGCTGTAGTGGTAAGGATTTGTAAAAGGCAAATCTCTTGAATTTTGCTTTGGGGTGGGAACTGCGAACCCAGGAAGTGTAGTAGCAATTGCGGAGAGAAATTATACTTTGAGTTTAGAAATGTGTATTTTGGGGAAGATTTGGACTTTAGCTTTATGTTGACCATAGAGGGATTGGGATTGTTTGGTCGGGCTATTAAGCCCTTTGGCAATGCGGATTTTTAGAGGTTGTGTTTGAGGCTTTTGCTGTGCCATAGGAGTAGGTATGTACACAAATTCAAGTGTACGACCAAATTAAACGAGGACTAGACTAAACAGGAGAAGATAAGGGGTATAAGGAAAGGGAGGGGGGATTTGGTCAGCTTAGGGACCACAGAAAATAAAAGGGGGTGGTGATAGAACATACACTGGGGGAAATTCTGAGCACCTGCGAGGGGCTAGTTTCCCAGTCGCCTGAGGGGAATCTAAAGCTTCCACCTGTTAAGGCAGTGAACCTGTGTGGGGGAAAGTGTTTGAATCTTATCTTGTAGAGATTATAATACATTTTATAGGGCCTTGACTCTGGGTGGGCTTTCTGGGATCTGGGTGGGCTTTCCTATCCCACTGCAGTACAGACCTGGATTTTGGACTGGCCTGGCAAGTATGTCTGGGGCCGACAGAAAGTTAGTGTGCCAGTCTCCGTCTGAGACTAAGCCTGGAAGCCACAGCATGAGCCAGCTCCCTGGTTCTGGAGGACAAATTACAGGCACCAAAAGCCCTGACTATTTGTAAGTACCAGGCTTCCACCTGTTGTAGCCGCCTGTTGTGGTGGGCTGTGTTAATTTATCTGTGGAACTTATTTGCTGAAGCAAGCTGTTTTTGCTGGCTGGACTAAGCCATTTTTGTGTTTTTTTTTTATTCTGAGTTGAAGCTACTTTATGTGTGCCTGAATCTAAATAAATTGACTTTTTCTGAAGCACTACAATGTCTTGCTCTGAGTTGATCCCCCCTAACTTCACAGTGTTTATGTATACCTTTTTATAGAGAAAATTTCATAGAACATTACAATCTACATTACAAATAAGGAAAACCATAGAAAAAATGAGGAAGGAATAGAGTAGGATTTTTTGTACATATTTGCCCTTTGATTGTTTTTCAACATATTCTGTAGGTATATACATGTATAGACAGATCTATATTCACAGTACTCAAAATAAGAATTAAAAAAAAACAAAAAACAAAACAATCATATATCAAAAACATTTTTTTTTTACATTTATGCCTGCCCCATGTCCCAAAAATTCTTGCATTGTGTTTGTTTAATGGATATGGGTGTAGTCTCAGCTTTCTACAGCACAATGGAGTGGCTACAGGAAGAAATTCTGAACGGAGCATGAGTTGAGCTATTAACCATATGCAGTTGCTAGCAAAGAATATAGGGTATTTATGAAGACTAATTGATCACAATGATTGTGCGGGATGCAATATTTAGTGGAAAGGAATTATTGTTTACCTTGAGAGATAAGACATGCTATCTAAGATTTTTTTTAGATTCATGAAGCAGTGATTTTGTTTAAACAGACCACCCAGCCATGGGTTGGGCGTTGGTGAACTCTAAGTATACACGTAAATTTTTTTATCTGCATTCAGTTCTATGGAGAGGGGAAAGAGGAGAACGAACGAGCAGCACCCCGCAACACTTTTTGCCCTTCACTTGTATTAAGATCGCTTGTCATTTGTGGATCCGCCAGGACAGATTCTTACAGATCTTTCATGATCCTTTCCAACGACAAACGACTGCACAATGTATAAAGGAGTGCTGTACATACAGCGCTGTTTTGCTATATGGAGAGGGGAGAACGACGGAGCAGCACCCCGCTGAGCTCTCTTCCCTTCACTTTCATTACAATCATTCGTCGTCCGTGGATCCACCAGGACCGTTGTTCGGACAATGGATGATGAGCGCTGTACACATGCCAGATTCTCGTTCGATATCAGCCCTGAGCCGATTATCCAATGTGAACCATTGCATGTGTATATATGTAGCCTAAGGTTCCAAGGTTCCTGGTTGAGAAACACTGGCTTAAGACATTAGATGACAATTAAGTTGAAGAGAACATTGTAATCGGCCCTAGTAGCAAGGTGCTCAGGCACCTGTAAGTGAAGCTGAAATATCTAACTGATGGCCAGTATCGCAAAATGCTCACAATAAATAAGATAAATAAAATATACTAAAATATCCACTACTTTGTGTTGACATGATAAGAGGTAACCTTCCCCTAATATGACTGGGTGTAAAATCTGCCCTGACATATAATGTAGTAATTAGGTATATATCTTTTTAATTAACAGTCATGAAACAGCCTTTTTAAATTCACATTAACCTATTGAAATCAAGACTCTGTGAGCTTTCTCTGTCTTCCTGTCTACTTCTTTTTATTGGGTTTGTTCAGATAAGAGCCAAGAGGTATGCAAACACAGAACATGACTCCAGGGTAGGGAAATCTATCTTATCTTCTAGGTTCTAGGACAACATTCTATTATATTGATTTTTTAAATCTGTTGAGTCCTATTTGAAAGCAATGTAGAAATTATGAAGACGTACATACTGTGCAATCTTTTTTACTTGAGGGTCCAGGGTTTGAGATCCACCAAGGACAATATCTGCATGAAGTTGGAGTATTTTCTTACAGCTTTTTGTGTGGTTTTATAACCACAACATATACAAGCAACATTGTTTTATCCCAAGAGCCCAATAAGGTGGCACACGGATGTAACAGTTGTCAACAAGACAAATATAAAGTTTCAAGCCATGGCATAGCCTTAAACTTAAGCTGCATATACACGTGCAAAAATTATCGTTGGAATATTGCGGATCTGATTGGGCGACAATCGTTAGCTATCTGTTGTGTGTATAGTTGTGCAGTGATCGTGGATGGTTCTGCAGTACACTTTCTCCTGTTCATGTCACTTCCAGCATCGTTTAAACGATCGAATCTAGCGTGTGTACATTATTGGTGGATTATATTTGAACTATCGTACATACAGCATGTACAGAACTGTGCACAATACGATTTTTCAAAATAATCATGCATAATCGTTAGTCGTTTGTTTTCTAACGACAATCATTGCACGTGAGTACCTAGTTTTACATGCAGAATGTTTGCTTAAAGAAATGTGGCAATAAAAGCTAACATGTCAACTTTAATGAAGTGGTGTCTTTTGTATATGGCAGATCTTATAGCACCCTGATTATTTATTGATTGATTTGATGATTTGCACTTGTTGTGATGAGAAAACTGTGGGTGGTAATAGGTAAACGTTTAACAAAAATTAAAAATAAGAATAAAGAGAGAAAGCAGGGTCTTTCTAGGCACAAAACAGTATATTGTATTTGTAAATTCAATAAACAATACCAAATGTAAATAAAGAAGACATAACAGTTTCAAAAATCGGTCACAATCTTTTCCTGTGATCCATACAGTGTTGCAATAGCCCAAAAAGGTGCCTAAACATACTACAAAACTCAACTCACAACCAAAAACAAGTTTGTTGGTGTAAGCATTTGCAATTTGTCCCAAGGGGGCTTTGGACATCAGGCATCTAGCCAATCAAGTAAACTTCTTGCCATACAAATAATACAATCTCCAATCATTTGTTCATGTTGATTGCTGTACCCGATGCGTTTCGCACAGGCTTCCTTAGGGGTATCAGTTTATCAACAGATCTTTGGCATTCTGCTTACTCTCTTTATTCCTTTTTTCATTCATCAAACAAGGGTTGGCACTTAGTCCTATAAATATCTTTACCATATGACAACCAGTACTGACACTCTTAAACACTTAAAAACGTATAACAAAGTTTAGGGCTGGGGAAAACTAAAGTCTGGAAAGGGAGACGAGCAAAAGGGAATATAGATGGGTTCTTTGTTGAGTGACTAAGGTCTGGGTAGGTTAGGATAGAGTTTAATGGGACAGAGAAGATGGCGATGGGACTGTCTCTCTCATTCCATTTTACCACAACTTCACATACATCTTGATCTTGAACCAGAAATAACATCAAAATTTAGATTTTTTTTAATTTAATAAAGTTATACTTTAGGACACTTTCTTTAAACTTTTCTGTTATACTGAGTATAGACAAAAAAGGGATAGTCTGAAGTGAACTATGAGCCTCATCTTAGTTGCTGGTCAAGTCTAGGGCTGTGGTTTCCTGTACCCTCAATAAATAATCATTATTAATGAGAGTCATAATTGATGAGCAAATAGTTGTCATCACATGCCCACTCATTTGGCCTCTGGTAATTCTATTTGCTTAGGGTGACAAACTCAAGAAACTCAACAGATGGACACACAGACATTAAGGTATTGATCTTCTTTACCTTATCTACAAAGCCATGCTTCACTATCAAGACCAGTCATAACTTAATTGCACGGCATTTATGACTAATGAAGAAGCAATGGACCACATGGCAATGCAAATTAAAGTATTGTCCTTTATCAAGCTGAAGCCATGGACCGTGGAGCAGTGCAGGTATAAATAGTGAGATGGATAACATCTCTTTCCCATTACCACCATCCCTCCTGCACACAATCACTGGAGTCTCTCAAGATAGAACTAGCATCACCTAAAGTGTAAGTACTAACAGTACTAACTATTCAATACTTATGCAATATGTAATATTTGACTTTGTAAAAGCTTGTTTCTATATTTTTAGTAGTATATTAAATATAGAAATTTATTGATTAGTCAATAAAGGGAGCACACAGTGGGTCAGTTTCATCCGTATCAGCTATATTGGGAGTGTATTATATTAACTGACACATACAGTAGGCATGTAGTGTGAGAAGGAGCAGTCAGATTTCTGACCAATCCTAACTGTTTCAAAACATAGATATAAAATGCATAAAAGGGCAAACAAATATTCACTATAGTCAAAAAGACAGTCTTGTAGGTTACTAAAACAAAAATGAATTTCTATATCGCAACACCTTTAAAGGTCACTTTAGGCCGCATGCAGTTGGCCACAAGAGAAATATACTATTGCCTAATTCTGCAAATTTTTTTAGAGCCTCATATTGACACTTAGGCGGAGTAGTAAGTTTTTTTCTTTTTTGGTTGATGGATTTCCAGAAATATGAGCTACATTGGCTGCCCAGTGCACACATGTGCTTATTAGATATATTCTATTTTTTTAGCTTAGGTGCTAATAAAGCCCGAAACATCCCTTTTCCCAATTGTAGTTAAAGTGACCCTGTTGTCTTTTATTAAAATCATAGACCATGGCAGTAGTCAAAGAAAAAGACTTACCTGTCTAAAAGGTGGCCAATCGTGTTTCTTTTCAAGATATTTCTAATCCCACACTTATGCTGGCCATCTTTTCTGGGTGTTTTGTGGTTCCTTTTACCATCTGCTAAATACTGATTGTGTTCTGCAATGGCAGCAAGTAAATGCAGGAACCATGGGCCATGGCAATTATAGAACATATAGATAATTGGTTGGCCAGATCAGGCTTATAGGTAGTATTAGATACTTAGGGATGCTAGACTATGACCACTTTGTCTTTTCTATGGAAAACGCAGCAGTGCTAGTGAATTTTAGCTATTAATTTGGGCATGTACACTGATGCAATATGAGCTGCATCATCTTAAGTGGTATAGTGCCTAAAATTGTAGGTTTTGTACACAAATTAAAACATTTTCACTCATATTTGAACAGTATTATATTAAATTTAGCTATTGCTTCTTTAATATGAAATATTACTGATGTGGTTGATATTTTACATATGTTTTATGTTTTCCCAGAATCATGCCTTTGACGGTGGTTTTCAGAGCTTTGGTTCTCCTTGTTATCTTCGTTCAGCTGTCATGTTCCTCTTCTCTGCAAGTCAGGTCAGTAGATTCAATCACATTGAATTGTGGCAGAGGCAATAGAGTTTTGTGGTATCTACTATGGTTACAACAGTGAGATGGGTATATGTCCTGTTTTTTTTGTTTTTTTGGGGGGTGAGGAATATGTGTTTGTAATGATATATGAGATATTTTAAAATACTAGTAATTTGATTTGACTTTTTTGTATGTTAAAATCTTTCCTTTATGTTTAATAGATACCCATATGCTCATTTGGGTTTTAAAGCTGAATTCTAGACAAATAAAATACCAACATCATAGCTAATATTATTTTTTTAAGTGAACAAATGTAGTTTTAAATGCATCTAGCAGAACTACCTGAAAATGTCTTGATATTTGCCTTTATAACCTTCTGCACATAAACTTCTGCTGTATGCAGGAGCTAAACTAGAAGCCAGTCAGCAGGCAGATGATGTGTACTTGACCAAGTTATTCAGCTACTGCAATGATGGTTAAGGATCTGGCTCTGATGTTTGTCAGGGGTATCTGGAACATACTACTGGTTGCACAGAATTACAAATCTATGAACAGCTGAAACTGTTACCATAGTAGTTCAGTTATAAATGTATTTGCCTGCTGTTTTAAGCCAGCCCAAAAAAAAAATATTACCTGACAAAGACCACCTATTTACTGCATAGAAAATGCCAGATTCTGGTATTCATTTTTACACATTTATTCAGGAATCCAGTAAAAAAAAGGGTAACAACCCTGTATTTTGTATAGTACTGGACATATCTCTTTTTCCCACATCCTATACCCTATTGTACTCATATTAAGGGCAACTTAGGAAGTAGCCAAGCAATATGTTTTCAGAGTATGGGAGCAGCTCTATAGGGAAAAAACCTCTATGTTAGCATGTTGTGCTTTACCTTTTAGGCAGCATATGCTTACCTTTGGTAAATCTGTAAATGAAAGTTAAAATTTGGGAGCTATAATTGAATTTATTCCTTATGTTAAATCTTCATTCTTTTAATATGGGCAGCACAGTGGCTCAGAGGTTAGCATTCTGGCCTTTGTAGCGCTATCTGCATGGAGTTTGCCAGGGTTTCCTCCAGGTACTTCGTTTTCCTCCCACATTCCAAAAACATGCAGTTAGGTTAATTGGCTTCCCGCCAAAAATTGACCTTAGACTGGATTAAAGAATAACATACATAAAAAAACCATACTTAAAGACATTACATACGACTGAGGAAAGGATATTAGATTGTGAGCCCCTTTGAGGGATAGTTAGTGACATGACTATGGACTTTGTAAAAGTGCTGCATAATATGTTGGTGCTATATAAATACTGTGTAATAATAATGTTTATATTTATTCTTGATTCTGTAAACAGAAATAAAAGACATGCTGATGGTATGTTCACCAGTGAATTTAGCCAGGCCAGAGAGTCAGCAGCCATCCGAAAAATCATAAACTCTGCCCTTGCAGGAAAAAGGTAAGAGAGCTCCCATTGAAATCTTACTTATCCTACTTATGTTTTATATGGGAAGATTCCATTTATCTAAAGCTGACTTCACACAATACAATCCAAATATAAAACAAACTTACTAACTACTATATAACGTCAGATTAAGCTTGTGCGAAGCACTGGGCAAATTTGTGTATTCTAATAAAGGCTCTACAGGCAAATGTGTAAAATAATCAGGGCAATGATTCTGTCTGTAAAAAGGAGACTTTAGATTGTTACTGACTGCCTGGGGCTGTAGATGAAGTGTATCAGTTGTAAGTGTTATGGCATATCTAGAAGTAGTTATTCACATTATTCTGCACTTCTTTTGTATTTTAAGGATCTTTAAAAAATCATCTAATGAGCGATCCAATCCTCAGCTTACGTAAATCATAATAATGTCATGTAACTTCAACAGTTACCTCAGTTCAAATGTCAAAGGTTAAGTGGCATCACTACTCCACAAGTACTGTGATATCACAGGGGATGGCAAATATGGAGCTTGCCTATGTTTTACACACCATCACTAAGAAGGAATGGCTGTCCGCGCACCAAAAAAAGCTGATACTTTGTTTTAACCATCAATAATACGGATGGCATCATCAGTGTGATGCCTCCTTTTTCCCCTTAACACAATTTATGCCCCATAGTTCATTCAATTAAACTGTGTATTTAGGAACAAGTATTTTCACAAACTTTCACACCTCCCATTATATTCTTGGACAATAAACATCTACATCTACTTGGTAATTGGAAAGTGACTGAAAAATCCCTGAGAAAAACGATAGGGTACATTTCTAAAATTGGTTAATGCATAGGAAGGTACTCTCCACAGATGTAAGATATATATATATGAGACACAGTTATTGACTCAAAATGAGTACTGATTTGAATCAGTAATTCTGTGCATAACAGCTGTTGGGTTACTTTTCAAGGTAAAACTTGGTATGTAAATGGTGCAGTGCAAAGTATTAATTTTGATCCTAATGGATATCATTGACCTTTGCATTTTATCAGTACATTACTGGAAACAAAACTCATGTAGAACCATATAGAGAATATTAGTACACTAGTACACCAGTGTACACATTTCTGGTAAACTGGTGCTGCTGGCGGCATTAAATGGGAAGTCACCATGTGATCTGAATTAAAGTGTAGAAGCCTTACAACTAGTACAGGTGAAGTTAAAAAGGACACTGCCTCTGCCATTAACCAGCAAAACTGTCCAGGATTACTAAGTAATGTATATGCAGAAGTGTCTTACTTCTTCTTTTGTAAAACAGTAACAAAAATTATATTACTGTTCACCAGAGATGTGGAGGAGAGCAGTTACCATGCAAATCCACAGGTTAATGTTCCAAGGAAAGAACTGTCTGGATTTGGGAATCCCACCTTTTCACAGTTAAGGTAACAAAATGACAACATATGCATTAATAGCAAAATAATATGTGCTCATATTCCTTAAACAATTTTTAAGAATAGCATTTTTAGATATCAATTAGTGACTTAAAGCTTATCTAAATCCAAGAACACAATGTACCAAATAACAACTTTCTAGTCTATAGATGTGACTGCATTTTTTTTTTCTTTTTTTGTTTTTGGAGTAATAGCACTAATCTACTCAGAGTTAGCTGTATGAGTACATGTGGATTCAGTGTTACCCTGCCGCTCTCTATATTTCCAAAGCTCCCCAATAAGAGCATAGTATACATTTTTATAACGAGGTGTACACCACCTTCCTGTAATCTATTTTAAAAGATAGCATAACCTGCAGAAACAGCCACATTTATGAACACAAAATGTTACCAATTTCTAAAGAATTTTATTGCAGTTCACTTATGTAATTACCATTTCTAAGAAGAAATGTTTAATACAATGTAATTTTTTGGTAGGTACCAAGGAAAGTTACCAAGTTAACAAATACATTGCATGTTAGTAGCTGTATGTGTTCTGTCTAAGTTGTGTGATGTTCACATTCTGTGCTGTATGCACATTCTGTTCCTGTTGTGTATGATACATTGTTTGTCTTGTTTGGTTTGTTTATAACCAAAGAGTGTTGTCTTTACATTTTCCTACGTGTATACATTGTCCAATTCTGGCAGGGTGAAAACAAGGTTCTTGGTACTATTTTGAGAGAAGACACTTATTAAATGACCTACTAGGAAGTGCTAATTGAAATATGTGAACTGGTTTTAATGGGCAGAAGGCTAGCAGACCAAAGTTTATAAATGCTAAACATGTTAAAATCATTCCAGCTGCTCAGATATTTCACCCTGGGTTGTCATATACACTATAATTGTGAGGACCGTGAGCAACTTCCTACTTTGATCTATACCTACATATAATTGTGAAAGGTTAATTAAATTGCAATGCTGGATGTTTTAGTCTGTGGAGATCCTGAAGTGTGGGACATTCAATAGCTTTTGATCTTTTATGAAGCCCAGTGAAAAGCCCTAATGATGTTCCAAAGATATGTTGTCCAAGATATGTTGTCCTTTCAACCATAACAACGCACAGCAAAGATGCTTCACTCCACCTTTTTCCATTTCCTCAATGTAACATTAAGGCAGTATTCATGAAATATTTTATTATAAATAGTTGTAGTTTACCATACAGGAAGTCCATCACATTTTTCAAAAACTTTGTTTGTGCTTAGAGAAATAGAAAGCTGCCATTGCTTCCTCTCTTATCTGAAAAATACTGGTTACCTGACTGACGTAGGTAAGGCAAATGGTTAAAATAAACATAGCAATTTATTTATTAGCCTTTATTTTTTGTGTAAAATATGTGGACACATGTAACATTATTCATAATTATTGTTTAAAATTGTATTACCAGGTTGGATGATCAGGGCCTGAATGATGCCACACAAAACCAGCTTTGTTCCGCCATCTTGAATTTGTTTAAAAGGTTGCCCGTTCAGTCACCACAGCTGCACAATACAGAGGTATTTGCCTACATGTTGTCTTAGTTCTCTCACCCTCTCTGTGTTATGGCAAATCTGATATTTGAGGGCAATACACTACTGTCCTGAGAACTACCAGTACCAAAATCAATCAAAAGAAGTTGACTGACATAGACATACTCCCTAAGAAACCTGGCTAGATGATGTCTGCCATAGTCGGGAAGGTCGGGCCTAAAAACATACAAATAATTCCCAATCTGCCTATAAAGGTCCAGATTGGTTGAACAGTGTCTGATAGATATATGAACTGTTTTTCTTTTCAATATTTGTGATACATTTTCATTCATACAGAGTATGAATAAATTCAAAACTTGAAGTAAACCAGATTTTTGTTAAAAATGACAAAAATCAAACATTTTTTGCTATGACAGTCTATAGAAACCTTTACATTTAAGCTAGGGATATAGATTTAGATGTTCTATCTGCTAGGTGTAGAAAAGAACCACAAAAGCTATTAAATAATTTATTTGTGCCTAGTGTTCCTCTTTAACTAAAGTGTATGATTATACAGAAAACACACAGGGTTAATAAGGCCTAGAATTTATTTCAGCCTCACTTTAACAAAACTGGGCATGCTTATGGCATACAATATAATGTTTAGTAAACTAAAACAAATATCCTTGTTAGGTTTGTAATTCAATACAGAGGCAGATAATTTTAATAAACCAAAGTCTATTGACTGCTACGTCTAACCATGCATCTCTGTGCGGTTGTCTACCCTGCCATGGAAAAATACCCCTTTACACAGCAAATAACCAGATTATTTTGTAAGGAGTATGTCCAGGAAGCAGATAATGAAATAAGAGGATAATCTGTCAGGCCACTACATCCCCTTCACCCTCCCTGGCATGTGCTTTCTGCAGCCTGTTACTGCAAGGCAGAAAGAATAATGAGAAGACAAAAGGAATTCTGGGACTGCATGCATGTGTTCCATTGCCAGCAAAATGTATGAATGATGAATTCAGATCTGTTGTATGAGGTTAGTACATGTGAAAAACACATGTTTATAATCCAGCTAATTCTGGATTTTAGTATACAGATAGTTGGAGGAGGTTGTCAGCTGCACATAAATCACAACATTATTACATTAAATGAAAATAGTATTTACAGCAGAAAAATACAACTTTGGTAGCATGCAGAGGTGCCTATGTTACATTGTAGATGTGGGATATATGCATATCTACTTTCCATGCAAAATGCAAAAGAACCTACTGGAATGTGTAAAGAATAGCCTAACTTCCGTTTCAATGTTGATAGTTTTTTTTTTTTTTACCTTAAACCTTTTCAGAATGGATTTAAATCCCCTTATTTTTAAATATGATATTCTAAATGTGAAAAAAATCTGGAAACGCTGTTTCTGTACAAACAATCCCCAAATGCTTTGGGCTTTATAATACTGTACACTGGCAAAGGGTTTTGTCGATCCTTTGTGATGCTGAGATGTAGGTTTTAAATTTCCAACACTGCAACTGATACTGGGATTAAGCAAAGGAAGGTCTTTATCTGTCTGCCACTGAGATTTAACTGCTTGTTAACAGTTACCTAATTAGAATCACATTAATTACAGTGTGTGGAAAATAAGGTTACTGACAATTAGTACTTTTCTCAGCAGCAAAGAGACTTATTTATCTGTCTAGCTCACATCTAAAACAGAGGGATCCTCCTACTTACCTATCTGTTGGATAAAGTTACATCATCTACAATTATGTTTTCCAATATTCGCAATATATTCTGTATAAACTGCAAGGATAGGATTGTCTTTTTTTTCCCAACAAAAATGAGCAAATCAAACTTATCTGTTGAAAGAGACAAAAACACATATCTTTACTCAAAGTATTTGTGTTTTTTCAGACAAGTATATATGTATATAACATTACCCAAATAATTTAATTCAACCTGTATGTTACATGCATCTTCTAGCAGTGCTACTTTTGCAAACTTTTGGTAGGCGCACACCTATTAACAGTCATTTAGCTCAGTCAGTTTATAAAGGTATAAATGAAAAAACAGTACAACTGAACCCAAACAATAAATAGGTTGTAGAAGATGTAGAAGATCTGTAAAATTATACAATTTATTTCTATAAAAATAAATTAAATTAATTATGTTTATTAGGATGAGTTTTTAGTTCTCTATATATCTAAAAGAATACTGGCCCTTTTTTAAGAACTCAAGGTCTTTCTGTGGGAGTTCTCCTTTAACTGCTGAAAATGTAGACCAAGAAAAAAAAGATCAGGGCTGTCCAATCAGTTCTTCAGGAGGAAAATTTTCACAGCTTTCCACATGCCTTAGTAGTATCAAAAACACAAAAAAAACTGTTTAACACTAAATAAGCCTTAAAATCCCATTGCCGTTTTAGAAAAACAAAAACCCTATCTTTGTTAAAACATTTGATTCATGTAAGCCTGTCAGATGATGGCTGGAAAGCCTCATGGAAGAATGAAGCATAGGAGAACTTTGTTTTGCTCCAAGGCTATTCTTAGCTGTATTATTCTGCAGCTCTGTACTGTAATGTTATGAGAGAACATTTGGGCGCCTCTCGTCAAATTAATACCACCATATTTGCAGGCAACATACTTAGATTGGTGAACAGGTAGATATATTCCTAAAAATGGTATCTACTGGTCCTCATGCAAGTCAGCCAGTTCTGGGACACATTACATTTATTGCTGGGATGCACTTTTATCCTTTCCTTTGTTTCACAGCAAAGTTGACAATGGTATATTATGAAGCAATATTTTTCTACACAAAGCTAACTTTATATGTAATAACTCCACAGATCTGCTCAGCTACATCTTCAGAGCATTATTTGGGCCCTTTTATATTTATGTCTGTGAACACTGTTAACAAGAACCTGAACTTATGCACGGTATAAAATGAAAATATTTTTAGGATGTAGTTGCAATGCCAATTCAGATACATGCTGCCAGGCATGCTAATTCCCAAATGTTGTTATGTATCTTTCTTATTACAGTCTAATCCAGGGGTGGGCAAATTTTTTCAGTCAGGGGCCACAATCTGATATAAAATTTGACAAAGGGGCTGGGCCGATGGGAAAATGGGCAGGGCTATGCCAATATGATGCCACTGAACATGACGTCATGATGGCATAACCCCGCCCACTTTCCCATCGCAGATCTGAGCCTGCAATAGGAGAGTGGGCAGGTTGTGTGCAGGGACAGAGCCCACCCACCTCCATGAGCCGGGATAAAAAACAGGGAAAGTGTTCTGCGGCTCTAGCCAGTATGCCCCCCCCCCCCCGGAGTGGCACTGGCCAGAGTCGTGGACAACCCAAAGGGCCGAAGAAACAACCTTATTGAGCCGTATACGGCCTACAGGCCGTAGTTTGCCCATGCCTGGTCTAATGACTTTGAACATACTGTTAAATATTATAAATAATAGTAAATTAAATTTAACTTCTTTTCTGTCAAGTCAAGTTTGGTCCTGTTGCTTACTTTCTCAAGGCTACCTTTTAAGAATAGATGGCCTTTATGACCATTGTGGATGCCTTGGACGTGGGGAGGACAGGGCCAAAATCCAACAGTACAGGAAATCTATCTATAATTTTAGATCCCTATATCTCTGGAGCAAGGGGATTAACCTATTTGTAGGATGACATGGAGCATATGAGAAATGGAAAATTACAATAGGTATTCAAGTTTCCATTTTGACAGCAATTTTCACTGACAGTTACCCGCTGTGTAAGCATTTTATCATTATTATGTCCTTTTTATGAGTAGGTGAAAGGTGACAGGGTTATGTAGCTCTTTGTCTATAAAGCAACATTTTTTTTTTTGCTTATTAGGCCTTTATTCTGCCTGCTAGACAATATTTGCATCCCTGAATATTTCTGTGACCAACACTTAATGTATTTTTATTATCATGTAGGATTACTAATGGATTTCACATAAGCCTGAACGATGTCTGCTACAATCAAATCTCTGGAATATTCCCTTGCAACTACTCTGTCTGCTATGATGTTAAATATGGATTTATCTGTTAATGGAGTACTATAAGGCACCAGAAGATGGAATACATATTTATTTAATTTGCTTTAAATACCCCACAAACCTGGAGATGTGCAATAAAAATGATTATAGTTTGTTCATGGACTTTGTGGAGGGATGGTCAATGTAAGTTATGTAACATGTATATCACAGTAATAAAGCCTATCTATGCTACAGTACCAATCAAGTGTCTCTTAATTGTATTCAAAAGGCTTTCCCATGGCAACATGATGGTACAGTAGAAAATGTCCAATGTTTTAACTGCAGAATTTGTGAACTTGATAAATGTAATTATAGACTCATTAATAGCACCCAGCCAAGCTTGCAAAACAGTGTAGCGATAAAATAAGTGGGCCTGTGGTGAATGAAGAAAAAAATTATGCTGTTCATCAGTGGTAGGTGAAAGCAGTACAGTTAGCTAACTGACATTTATCCACCGAAATTCGTTTGTTCGTCCAAAAAAGGACAAATTTATTGTGCTACTTCCAAAGTACCAGTAACTTAGTGCCCCATTTTGATTTTTCTGTTAGTTCAACACTTTTATCAACCGATAATTGCACAGATACCTGGAGTTAAAACACTCCTTTCAGAGACCTATCTCAGCCTAGGAAGTAGATGCAGCTGGTTCCACCAGTGGCGTTGGCCCCAGAACTATGCAGACATCTTAAAATAGGAGTCCAATCATGCACAGTTTGAGCAACCCATAGCAACCTCTGGAGGAACCCTGATTGAGAATTGCTGGTTTGGAATAAACAGAAGACCTCATTATGTACTATGTCTATGTACTATGTCTATTTACTATGTACTATGTTTATGTTGTGGTTACATAACATATGGCTCCTGAAGCCCTGGGTCCTTCTATTCCCTAGTAAGCTGTTGGGAAATTGGAAGGTGGGCTCTGTGTTCGGCTGGGTTTTATTCTTTGTAAATATGAACAGTCTGTTTATCTATCTGTGAAGCTGAAAAGCTGTGAAGTACCAAGTAGGTAGAGGTAAAAATTGTAGGAACTATCAACCTGGGAGGGCTTGAATCTGTGAAAAAGGTCTTGCTCAAAGGTTTCCAAGACACACTTTACAGCAATGCTAAGCTGCTGGTTGTAGATCATCTACTGCAGAGTTGTGAAGGTAAGTTACAAGCCAGCCAGGCACACTTTCCCACACATGCCCTGTACACTCACCATTGTAACCTGAAAAAGGTCATCACAAACAGAGTTCCTGTGTTAAGGAAACCTGCCACAAAGGTGATTCTGGGTTGGCTATTGTTAATCTCCTTCTAAAATTGTTACCTTCATGGCTGTTGGGATGAACCTTTACCTTCATTATCCACTGACCTGAAACAAACCTGCATATCAGCTGTTGTGACTCCTTTCCAAAAAGGCCTTTTTCAGGTCAGCAACCTAAAACAGCAATAAGTAGTAAAAGAATGTCAGTAAGATGGCTTTAGGCTAACCTAAAAAAATGGCAGAGCTATGGTTGTTAGAAATAACTCACCACTAGGAAATCAGCTTTATTCACACTTTAAATATGTGTGTTATATTAGGACTTTGTATTTCTGTCCATCCAGTCGTAAGATTTAAAAAGATCTGCTCACCATTAGCAAGGTAGCTAATTGTTTTCTCTCTGAAGCAGTTCAGTAACAATAAAAAGGTCTTCTTCACACCCAAGTTCATAACTGGAGGGCTTTATGAAGGATTGATTAGCTCATCTCATTATAAAATTTCAGCATGCATCTGGAGTAGTGAACAACCGGATGGATCCTTGAGTTTCCTCTGCCAGTATGAGCATTTCTATACAGTGGATTGCAAGAGGTTGGAACAAAGTCAGATTTAATATATAGCTGATATTTCACACTTTTAAAAACTTGCAGCTCAGTATGTGTATTATATAGTTAAATATTGAGATGTGTAATAAAGATACAGCTCTTACTGGCTTGGTGCAATGATTCTGTCTCTTGAAATAACAGCTATTGAGATTAGATATCAGCCACCAAGAGAATTACCGGTATTCATTTGCAAGGATTTAGTCATCTTTTCTGCTTTCATTGTGAGAAAGATCAATACAGAAACACAACTATTGTGTAGCACTGCAAAGAAGAAGTGGAGCTTGTATTGTTAATGAGCAAATATAGACCCCCCCAAGTACATATACAGTAACAAATTATATTTATCAGACTTCACATTTACACATATTGAGCATACCAAACAAACTAAATCTTGTACATGTCTAAACAAAAAACATAGATTTCCATTAAAAAGGCAAAACATACAAAAAAGTAAAAAAAACTATTCTAAGTAAGTTTATTTCATTTCATTTACACAGTATATGACATATGTATATTGCAAACAAATTTGGTTTACAGTAGTTTTTTGGCTGAGGAATATTTTTATACTGCAAAGTGCATATGTATGTACTAGGAACATGTGTGCAAGCCCATGCATTAGCTGTAGAGCAGATCATACACAGCATCCCATCTTCTCCAGGACTATTTCCAGCTGTTCTGTTGCTATGGCAACCGAATTGAGTTTCCCTGGGAACAGAGGCAGCTGCAGCCAGAAAAGACAGCACTCTGCTTATCAAGTAGATGAAGGATACATGGCTGGATAATGTGTGGTTATGTTTCCTAGGCATTATTTCCCTGTTTTGTATTGTAGGCTTAGCTGATTTGTATATGCTAATCTGTATATTCTGGGATGATCCTGAGCAGTGACAGAGCAAGGACAATGCAGAAATGGCTGAAGGCACTCCTCCTCATTAGGATCACTGCCATTTTTAGGCTCAGTTATTCTGGCAATTTTCCAGAGGTCAGATGAGTCTCTGCTGGAATAAATCTAAGGCCTTGTACACATGGGAAGATCGACAGTTTTGACAGTTTTACCGGTTGGTATGTATGTGCCAAAACTTGGCACATATGTATACAATATACTGCCCTTCCAGTCATTACAGGCGAGGGTGGGTGAACCACAGGACCATGGGAGCTCCCGGCTGAATTTGTACATGACACAATGGGCCTGGTTTATTAGAGCTGGAAGGGATTTCTAAGTAATTTGCTATTAAAATGTTTTATTCCTGGTCCAGACCCATTCCAGGTTTTCAGGATCACCCAGCTTCACTGAAGAAAGTGTATTCTCTCCAGCCTTGGAGAGCGTTATTAAATCAAGCCCACTGTGTATACTTTCATAGATACTGGGAATACCTATGACTCCACTGACAGAGGTTGGTACCACTAGAGACTGGACCTGCAGGTACCGACTGACTGAGAATAGGACCACTTTTGTCTGCATAGACTGGATGATTGCACTGTAATACATTTACAGGTCCCTGCAATGATGCTTCGGTTTTCCCATGTAATTATTGCACTCCATGTTCTTTGACTTTACTTTGTACTTGACTTTATTTTCTTTTAAAACATTAAAAGCCAAAACTGTATTTTCTTGTTCTGTTGTTGATACAATAGGGGATGACATATTTTGTTATGTAATTATGTTATGCCAAGCTGCAATATCTAAAGTTAGTAAAGTACTTTCTAGTAATAAATGAGGAATAGACTGCAGAGATGGAGACATTATCCTGCCCCTGTACAAAGCATTGGTCAGACCACATCTGGAATATGCAGTCCAGTTTTGGGCACTGGTTAACAAAAAGGACATTGTGTAATTGGAGAGAGTGCAGAGAAGGGCAACTAAACTAATAAAAGGAATAGAGGAGCTGTATAAGGGGGGATATGATCACCCTGTATAAATATTTAAATGGTCCATATAGAAAATTCTCATTCCAACTATTCACTTTGAGATCATTACAAAGAACAAGAGGGCACTCTTGCGTCTGGAGGAAAAGAAGTTTAAGCTGCGGATAAGGAAGGGATTCTTCACTGTAAGGTCTGTGAAAATGTGGAATTGGCTCCCTCAGGAAATAGTTTCAGCAACTACTATAGATTGCTTTAAGCGATAGCTGGATGATTTTTTAGAAGCACAGAATATCCCTTATTTTCCCTAGTTGGAGCAAATTGTAGCAGAGTTCTTTTGCCTTCCTCTAAATCAGCTATGTCCATAGAGTTTTATACCTGGGATATGTTTACTTCCCTAGTGGTTTTTATAAACCTGACTTACTATGTAACTATGTGAGGAGTTAGGTTCAATGCACTCGCTGCATAGAGGTATTTCGGACTCCAGTTCTGATGCTCCCTTCAGAGCTGTTGGTTCCACAGGCCTAATCATAGGGGGCCAAAAAGAAGTCTCCTGTCCTAGACTATCCCAGCATACCGGTTACACCCAGCCTGTTTACCTGAGCCACCTGGCCTTAGGCTACAACTTACCTCAGTCACCTCAGTCAAGACAGGTGAGGTTTCCCATTTTTGGCTAGGTACTCCAGAGCCATCCTCAATATTTGGTCTGGAAAAGGGAGGCGTGTCTGGCCCACCCATTCCTTTCAGGACACTCTGGGCATAGATCCCAAATATAAAGCTGCAATTCTGCAGCAACAGAATTACTGAAAACCTTATCCAGGCCCTTGATCCCCATTTCCAGGTGAAATTGAGGAAAACACCTTGCAATCAGCTCTAAAGATGGCTGTACATTTTTCACTAACAATATGTAAATAAAAAAACATACAGCAGATTTTCATTTCTTAGATGTATTGGCTAAATTAGGTCTTGCCCCCCCCTCCCATTCTGCCTAAAATAGATTTGTAATGTAGCCACCACATTTAGGGACTGACAAGCTGTAAGCTGAGGGGTCTTTAAAAGAGACCCCACATTTCCAGACATTATAGTATAGTACAGCTATTTAAAAAGTTTTTTAAAAAAAAAATTGTGCAAGGGAGGGCATCTGGTGAAAGACTGGCAGAGGACCAGAAGCCCACAGATAATGAAGTACTAAGATTCCAGCAGAGGCAATTCCAAAAAACTGAGCCAGAGCTCATACACAGTAAGCAATCCACCAGACGATGGGCCTGATTTATTAAAGCTCTCCTGGAATGGATTTTTTAAAAGGCATTTGCCTATTGTTAGCAAATGTTTTCAATCCTGAACCTGATGCATTTCAGGTTTGCAACAGTAAATCTCACAAATTATTGCAGGAGCAGCAAGTCAGCCAGTTTAACACTACCACAGGCTCTGCTGCCTGGGAGCAGGGAGGCTAAAAAGTCCCAGCATCCAATATCAGTGAAAGATTAAGCCAGGAATGAATCTGCCCTTAAATTCCCCGTTAGATGTGCACAGTCTCAGATTGTGTGCTGGGGATGCAGAGAAAGTACATTTCAGGCTGTGCCGCTAAAGGGAAGCAGGAGATGCTCCTATTTCCTTATTGTCCTTGCTGCTGCAGGTGACATCACTGGACAAATTAAATGGTGGTGTGATACTGCGGTGGCATATAGCACGGGATCGCCAGCCAGATAAGTGTCTCCTAAAGCTGCGTACACACTTCCAATTTTTATCGTTCAAAATGAACGACGAACGAACGACGAACGATCGATTGGGCAAAAATCGTTTGTGAAAAAAGTAACCAACGACGCCGACGAACGAGGAAAGTCGTTGGAAACGAACGACCGGACCGGCAGATCGGATTGGACGACGATCGTTGACCATCGTTCGATCGTTCGTTGATCGTCCATGGGCTGAGCATGCGTGACGAACGAACGTTCGTTCACTTGCTGTCGTGCACGTCACTCCCTCTATCGCTCAAACGATCGTATCTATTGTGTGTACAATATCTACGAACGATCGTGTCGTTATCTGTATGTGCAGGATCGGTGCTATACGATCGTTCGTAGATATCGTGCAGGATCGTTCGTCGTTCGTTTAACAACGATAATAATTGGAAGTGTGTACGTAGCTTAACATACAGAGAGCAAATCTCCACAATGAGACAAACAAAGCAGTAAAAGCCTAACCTCTCCAGCTTTATCCACAAACAAATGTTTGACTTTAGATCCATTATAGCATTATTATTTTGACATAGTTCTGTGCTAGCCTTTTACTCCTCTGTTATTACTGAGTCATCTGTTTAATGTACAGCGTTGCATAATATGTTGACGCTTTATAAATACTGTTTATTGATGATGATAATAATAATAATAATAAAATGTAGGTAACCAATCTACTGTCACATTAAGCTTTCAGATTGAATTGTGTGATAGTGCTTTAGTGCACTTCTGGGAACTGAGTGCCTGACTTTTAAGGTCACCCTGGATAGAAAAAAAAGTAACATCTTGATGTAAATATACAACCAGACACCTCTGAGTATAATATATTGCTTCTGTTCAACCAGCTGTACAAAAAGAGCAATCTTACTTTAACACCTACAAATTATCTTCTATTGCACTAGATAAGATTTATATGGTGCCATTGTTCTGGGTTATTTATAGTCTGCTAACATAACAACTAACACTTGCTAAACTCTGACAAGCCCTGTCTGTCACAACAAAGGAATAACAGGCATTAAAAACTGCCTGAAACCCAGGAAATTCCCTGTATTTGCAACCAATGTGTAATTTTTCCATATATTTATTTTTTCCAGAAGAAAATATTGGTATTTACCAGGTCCTTCTTTTACTAAACTAAAAAAATTTACGCTTACCTTTTACTGCAGATCTATTGATGGCGCTGGTCCTTCCCATAATCCTGTCCCGCGTCGTCCTGGTGCAGAGGAAGTGGCTGGTGCCGCTATCTTCTGTCTTTTCTTCCAACTTCTTCTTGTCTTCTTGCTCTACATCACCTTATCTCGCACTGCACAGGTGAGAGATCAGGTGACATAGCCGCTGTGAAGGGGAAAAAAGAGAGCCAATCTCACTGCGCATGCGTGAGATCAGCATCTATTCCCCCTTGGTGGAAAATATCTCCCTTCTGCACATGCTTGAGATCAGGGCATGCGCAGAAGGATCAACCAGAGCCTCCCAGGATGCGTGACTCTGTGCTCCAATTAAGTCTGCAACGGTGTTGCACTTACAAAAAAACAACTTTTACTTTAATTAGAAGGGCTGTATACCATTCTAAGTAAAGTACAAATGTTGCATTTAGGTACAAGGGATGGTATATTGTTTCTTGTTCACATTGTCTTCATTTATTAAGGCAGAATTTAAATGCCTGGCACCCAGGGTTTTCTCTAGCACCCAAGTTTTCACGGCCTATTTGTACATTAGGACAGATATACCTTCCAAAGTGCCCTGGTTTAGCACAGCATCCGCCATGATACCCCTTGACAATGCCATCATTACCCTAGGCTTCTTCCAAGTTCATTGTTTTCAGAATTCTACTTGGCCAGGTAAGTATGTCATAACTTACTTTCCTTTCCAATTCACCAATGTTCCATGTGCAACCCTGCCCACCACCACACATCTTTCCTAAAGAAAGCCTTCAATACAGTTTATACTAAACATACGTGCCATAACTTCATTCATTCAAAAATACATATGGAACAGCCATACTTATGTCCAGCCTCCAGCAGCCCTGTGTAGTGTGGCTGTCCCACTGGAACAAGCCATGTGCAATGACAGTATAAATCGCCAGCTGGAGGTTTTCCATAGGAGGGCTGTACAATGCTGGACAGGGCCACATAACATCAGTGGATTGGAGACAAATGAAAATACTGAGCTGCACTCAGGCCATGTAAAGAATCAAATAAAAAACACCATCCTTTTTCAATGGCTCCCACTCTTGCTTATGCATGGCAAAGTAAAAAAAGTATCCAAATTTATAATATTTATGTAAGCTCCAAACAGAGTTCTTGAAATTCCAATTAGCTAAAGACTGGATAAATGGAATGGTGGTGGGGGGTAATAAAAGGTGAATGCATACTGCTTTTGAGGGGAGTGAAATAAATTGATCTTTTTGCTTTGCCTTTTATGGACAATATGGAGAAAGAATTTAAAAAAAAAATGTGTTACTGTTCACAACAAAACTATTTATTCTGATGCTGCATCCCATTATAACATATAAACTGAACTTAAAAACAATTTTGGCACTTTAAAGGCATCCAACATAACAAACTTCCTTCAAAATACATAACAAAACTTTTTATTAATACACATTAAAACAATTAGGACCAAATAATACATTTTTCATTAGGATACAAGATACAATACACATTGTTTACAAGTCTCAGTCTGTTTTGTGTACAATCTCAATATATTTTTGACACATTTCGCAGGATGAATCCCCTTCCTCAAAACATTGTTGGGACCTATAATAGTATACATATTTACATATAACAACTCATGAACACCCAAATGTTTCCATAATTCAACTTGCCATCATACACAAATTAATTCTCCTGGTTAGGTCATCCCTTCATATATTGACGTTGGGGATCAAACACAGGGCCACGACGGCTGTAGGACTCGGGGACGGCAGACATATAGACAAATATCCATCATCTACTTCAAAACATACATTCTTCAATTATCTTTAAGAAATTGTACATATCTACCATTCTCACCTGTTATCTGTTTTTTTTTTATTGTAATCATTCTCCTGCTAACTAATGATGTTGCCAAACGTACTATCAGACACATAGGATCACAAATCTCCTCGTAATTCATTATTGCCATCCATTTATCCCAGATTTATCATCAACAATTTATCAACACATAAAATTTTTCCCAAACAGGTAGCAAACAGTTGACAATATAGTCCACGTGCACCAACCCTAAAAGGAACCATAACTAGACGTGCATAGCATATGGAATTAATATTGTGATAAAGGTAAAAAGGAGGAATCAGATAGAGGTACACTAAAAGTGAATTTAGGAAAGGCTCCATGTATGACTGTGTCAAAGTCAAATTTCAAAAAATGATGATTGGAAATTGTTGTGGAGAGCAAAGGAAACTAAAATATATGAAGGAATTAAACATTTCTACCACCAGAGTTTCATTATAAATAAATGAAACAATGGGAAAAAAAGCAAAATTAGCTTATGAGAGATGTTAGTTATTAACTATAGCTACAAGATCAAGGATATAATGTTGGAAATTCGAAATTGGATAAGTTGGCTTTTCTGATTCACCAAGTACATCCAATTGATACCTTCAACTAGTTCTTACAAAAAAAAATTTACACAAACAATTTTCAACTTGACTTTGGAAATCAGGAACAGCCAGAAACTCCTAAAAGAGCAGACAAGAGCTTATCGCAGCACAGACAAACACGTGTCATGTATTCGATTGCAGGGCTTTTAGCACAAAATACTTGTCCAGCCATTTTTGAAACACGAAGTTTACACTCACAGGAACTAAATGTACTGAACACAGTGACGACAACAACAAATGTGGTCCAAGAAGTCTTAGAAACATGCTTCTATTAAATGTAAGCGGGGGAGTTTTAAGAAGTGCGGGCTGCGAAATTCTGTGCTTTGCCTTTTTCATTTTGAAGTACATAATTTATAACATTTAACTATGATCAATTTTTTTTTATTAGGTAAAAAAACAAAAAATAAACATTTATGAGTAGGCTGACCCTTTTATTGCTCCTGTAGTTGAGCTTTATTTCCATATGCTACATTTCCATTTTATGGTTACACTACTTAAGCATTCAGGCACATGCACTTAGGTAACATGCTACCAGCTGTTTCCTGTACATGATTTGGGTTTGACTGTAATAAAGCATCTTCTAAAGCAGCAAACAATATAAACGTATCATGCTGTCATAATATAATGAATCCATTTCATGTCAGTTCTTTGTGAATTGGTGAAGACTTTGCTAGTGTCAGCACCTTGATCAGCTGTTGTGACTGTGAACTGAAGCACTACAAATTCTACATGGCCATTCTACTACCCCCATCTACTTTGCTAATGATGTCATAAACATACATAATACTTTTTAACACATAGCACATATGAATAGCACTCTCTGAGGCTATGGGTGATCAGTTAGTAAAAACTTTTTATATTACACATTGTATCCACTCTTGTTCTTATCCCAAAGCCTGACAAGGTATTCATTCAACTCGTTTGATGGGATTAAAAAAAAACAAAAACACTTTTTAAAGAAAAAGGTATGGGACCAACAAAGGTTTCTATATCAAAAAAGATTTATCAGATGAGACATATAAATGATCCTATATCTTTTATTCAAAGATGTATTAAAGCTTGTACAATATGCTATACTTACAAATACCTTTTTATATTGTGTACCAATAGCAATGCACATTCATCGTAATGTTGTAATTAAAGCCTCTTGTACCCACTTTTTGTTGGAAAAGATGTTGCTTGCACTCATATATAAGCCTAATTTTCTCCATTATTTCTCCTTATTGACCATCTCTAATTCTTTCTGATGTCTGGGTTGTTCCCATGCAATGCAAGGCTGACAGTCCTATATTGTATGTGCTTTATGAATTTTATGAAGGTGAAAAAGCCTGCAGGGTAGAGAAATAAGAGATGTGTATTATGTTGGCACTTTACAAATAAAGGTTAACAATACCAAAGGTGAGTTTATCTCCATATTTATCATACCCTAGATAAAACAAATGCTTGGGGAGGGGAAGGGCATTCAAAGGGTAAAACTTTGTGCCTAATTCAGTTTAGGTTACATTGGATTTTGATGAGGATCACAGGGTATTTTCAAAATGTAAACTAAAAATGAAAACTAATACAGTTTTCATTTTTTTCACAGGCTATGTATCCTTTGCAATACACCAAACCTAGCTACCTTATTCCGATCTCGCACCTGCATCGGGTGACGTAGGAAGAAGAACCCAGAAGAAGAGGGGAAGATGCCGGTGCCTCATTATTGCCATCCATTTATCCCAGATTTTTTTTTTTTTACATTTTTTTTTTATTTTTAAAGGTTTTACAACAATCGGGGAGGGGGGAAGGGGTAGAAAAGAAGGGGAGGGGTAAGACATATCCATGGGGGGGGGGGGGCAGTTCAGTAAAAACATTGGAAAATTGACAATACAAAGTAGAAAAGCATACAAAATATATAAAAATATATAACAATGCAAGAAACAATTGTATAAAAAAAAAATGTATAAAATGGTATACTGCATCGTGTCCAACAAGAAAAGGTCAACAAAGCATCACTAGAAAGCAGAGGTATTTCGCATATACAGTAGTTGGTGGGAAGCCGTTTCCAGGTACTTGACCAATCCACAAGACTCCTAAAAAACAGCCATCCGTGAGAGGAAGAGTAGTACTAAGATAACAACAAAAATGGGTCCACAGCCCTGAGTATTCAGGTTGGGCCTTTTTATCCTCCCCTACATGGATAAATGTCAAAGTAGCATTTATCCCAGATTTATCATCAACATCTTTTTAACAAACAAAATTCTTCTCAAACAGGTACCAAACACTTGACATTATAGCCCACATGCACCAACCCTAAAAGGAACCATAGCAAGCACAAAGCCTCCTACATCACACATCCCCGGAGGCTGTTGGGTGCTCCTTCTGTGCATGCTCAGTGAGATCGGGTGACATAGGAAGAAGAACCTGGAAGAGGAGAAGATGGCAGCGCCTTGGGCGCCGACCCGAAGACAGATACCGGGACGACGTAGGATCCGATGGAAGAAACCTCTGGACCGATTGACTGTTCTGCGGGATTGAAGGTTAGTGTATTTGTTTTGTTTTGGGCACTTTTTGGGTTTACTTCCTCTTTAATTCCTAATCGCCTAGGCTTGCTGACATATAGAACCTGCCTGCACACAATTTTATTTTTCAGGTTTAGTTTCACTAGAAAAGTGAATCTGCAATATATAACATTTACATAACCACAAATATATCTCATCAGTAGAAACACTGCTATTGCTGCTGTACATTTCTGATTCCCCATCAGCCTAATAGTGTTGGCCAATGATGATCGTGTAGGGATTTGTATCAGCCAGATAAAGCATTTATAGCAATCAGCATGCTGTGTCAGGCTGATCCCCTTTTGCCTCAGATCCAGACACGTTGCCTGCGATGTGATGGAGTCCCAGGCACAGGCCCCGCCCCCGGTGACGTCACTGTGTCAGTGGTGAGCAGAAGGAAGAGCAGCTTTGCTGGGTCCACTTCCTGCTACACACAGGGCAAGGCAACCACTGGGCACCTCACCCCTCTGCCAGCTATGGATATGGATGGCATCCTGGACAGGCTGGAGACTGGGGAGCAGGAGCTGGTGCAGAAGGCACTGACAGAGTATAATAAGGAGGTAAGGGATGGAGCTGTGCCATTGCTGGGGGATTTCAGTGCATGGGAAGAGCCTTGTCTGTGATTCCCTATACCCAGTAACAGGGTGGCATTGCATGCATGAGTAGAAAGAAATGTTTTGCTAGGCACTTTGTATTGATGGATGTGGGTGTTGGCAATTACATTCTCTTTATAGCAGTTCAGCGTTTGGCTGACAGCTGCTGAGAATATTTGTAAAGGGAGCTAATAATTATCAAATCTTATAACCCCCATTCACATCCTAACAATTACTAATGCACGTGCACAGCCTTCTCATAGTTATTGCTGATAGATCACACCTAAGCACTGTGTCTTCTAAAATATCTCTTTTATTGCAGTAATTCGCATTGAAAACCCTATCGATTTTGGTGGCAGTGCATGAAATTGCATGTAATGTGCATTTTAGGCTCAATAACCAGCCCCTCCCCTAGTAACCTCTGATAATATTGTCTGACACAGAAAAAAAAAAAAGCACTAAAGCAAGCGCATATTCCGCATGCAAAAACGCATGAGAAGGCGTAACCATGTGTAATCAGGAATTGTGGCTTGTAAACAGAAAAGAATACAAACTGTTAACTTTATTAAAGGTCTCATCCTCATTTTCTAGGCACCAGTTTTAAAGCTACAGCTATGTTAATATTTTAGGCTGCTACATTTTGGGGTAGGTATACACAGATTGCAGTTTGTTTTCATTCTTATAACTGCATAAAAATGTCCAGCAACATCAGAAAGTGGGGAGGCACCCCGCTGCATGTTTCTCTCTACTAAATTACAGTGGTCATTCCCAGGTAGTCATTCATCAATATGCCATGACAGATCGCTAAATGATGTTGTAGGGCCACTGTACACATGCAAGATATGCTCCTGAGATGGTCATGATTTGTTTGTCTCAGGTGACTTTTATCTAGCATTTGTGTAGCTTTAGGCTATGTACCCACGTGCAATATTTATCATTGGATACAAACGACTAACGATTAGTCGTTCGATAATCGTTAACAAAAAAAGTGAACGACAGGCCCATGATGACGGTAAACAGGGAATGTCCCTGGAAATGAAGGACCATCCTGGCGGATCTGATTGGGCAACTATTGTTCGCTATCGTATGTACGGTCGTTCAGTGATCGTGGATGGGCCTGCGGTACACTTTATCTGGTACACATCACTTCTTGCATTGTTCAAACGATGGTATCTAGTGTGTGTACATTATTGGTGGATTATATTTGAACAGTCGTATCGTTTTAGCATGTACAGAATCTTGCACTATGCGATTGTTCAAAATAATAGCGAATAATCTTTGATCTGTCATTAATCGTTAATTTTCCAACGATAAATATTGCACGTGTGTACGTAGCCATACACCTCTAGCTAACAGTTTTGTGTTTGCAAAGATCAATGCAATAAATAGATGGACATAGATGAAATAGATGAACAATTGTAAATAGTTGGACTGATTGGATAAATAGTTAGGTGGACTGATGGGAAAAGTTTGTTCCATTTATCATTTAACTAGGAAATATGTATATTTGGGACATATCCATATCCACATCTTTCCAAGCTGCAAAACTTCCCCCAATGTTACAAAAGCAAGTCCAATTAAATACGACTAACTACCAATAGACATACAAGGGACCTAAATTGTTTAATTTAAGTTGCTGCTTTTGGGGCAGTCATACGGTTTCTTATTTTGGCAACCAAAGTAAATACGTAAGTACATTGCAAGCTCAGACTTTGCAAACTTACTTGGCTGTGTACTTACTATACCAGAAGCCTAGCCAGGACCAAGGTGTTGAAAAACAAAATTAGCAAAGGCATCTCTTATATTTTCTTTTTATTTAGATGTTTGATAACAAGAGTCTTGTTGCTCGACTTTATGTGATATGCTAAGGGAACATTTTGGGGTGTCTGCTATTACCTGAGGCATCCATCCAGTCCTTCCTTTCAGATGGATTTTGAGTCTGAGGCATGCACATCACTTTGCATATGCTACAGATGTGTGCTTCCAAAAGTAGGGCAATGGCAGCTTCTAGTACGGGATTACATCCCTGTGTGTGACATATAGCAACTTTCTTTTAGTTCCTCTTTAAAGCTTAAGGCAGACCTTTAGTGACCGCATATGCTTTGGATCATTGTTACAATGGAATTATGTACTGTCTTTAATATTTTTATTTGCACTAGGAGTTACATTTTACAGTTACAAAATTACTAAACACTTCACAAATTTGCATGAATTTGACAAAATTTGTAAAGCATTCCAAATCTTTATCCTAAAAATGTAGCTGTTAGTTAAAATAAAAAGACAATACTTAATTCTGTTGTTGTTGCAAGTGCACTAAAGCTACGTACACACTTCCAATTATTATCGTCGGAAAACGAACGACGAACGTTCCTGCACGATATATATGAACGATCGTATAGCACTCTATTGTGTGTACAATATCTACGAACGATCGTGTCGTTACCTCTATGTGCAGGATCGGTGCTATACGATCGTTCATATATATCGTGCAGGAACGTTCGTCGTTCGTTTTCCGACGATAATAATTGGAAGTGTGTACGTAGCTTTAGAGCTTAATTGGTAAACCAATTTTAAATCAAAGTCATTATTTCCATTTCTTTGTCAATATATAATAATATAAATAATAATTTTTCCTTCCTAATTAAGAAGTGAGCTACAATGGCTAAGCTGACTTATGATTTAGGTTTTTCCTATATGAATAATTTCCTTGAAATGATGATAAAAGTTGTCATAATTATGTGGGGTATACATACTGGGAGCCTTTAATCCGTTTTAGCTTGAAAGTTAACAGTTGCTGTCTTGCATTGCCCACCTAATTTAGAATTTCTCAGCATTCTTTAAAATAACAATTAGAAGATGTGCTTTTGTGATGTTATTATAGCTTGTCTGCCTTGCCCAGATCCCCATTTTTGTATATTTATAGACATTGGCATTTCTCTGCAGACAGAAAAAGCCAAGATGAAACAAATGCTTTCTGTATTAAAGAGAAATTAACAGGCAAAAACACATGCTAGGCATGTGGCCTACAATATCCAAAAGATCTTTTTTGTGAAGAAAAGGTAAACAATTTTAAATGTGTTATGTGATCCAGCAGTAGACACAGCAGTAAATTCAATAGCTTGGTGTTAAACGTCGAAAGAGAAACATGGAAGCTTGATGGCCATTGTTCTTCTTAACTTTGACTTTCCAAGCTATACAAAAAACATGCATACAGATTATTATTCTTTTCTGTGTACTTTTTCCAGGTAGGAAACACAGAAAATGTCGAAGCTTAGAGAGCCAGCATAGAAGGCAACCTACTAAAAGGAAGTTGACAATGAAATCAGAAAAAGCACCCCCAATAGATCCCATGGCAGAATAAATGAATAACCTTTGCAGATAATCTTGAAGAGGGGCCTTATGGTTAATAATGTACAAGTAGTTTAGTTTAAAAGCTGGGAAAGTTTTTTATTTCTCATAAAACCATAAAGAACAATTTATGCAGTACAGTCAATCATATGCAGAGTATGAGTTCCGTAGGAAAAAAATTCAATGATTACAGATTGATACAATGGTACAAAGACCTGAAATCCCACGTTTCCTACACTTGTTTCTTCAGGGAATATGGATATTTAAGTATCAAAGTGGCTAGAAGGGAATACAAGTAATACACATATGTTTACCCTACATCATCTCGGTAAAGAGTTAATGATCAGATCAGATTCATGGGAGTGACTGGTTAGTTACTTCAAATCAGATGACCAATAAATGTGCCCATAAATAGATACAAATGTATGCAAGTACACATATAGCCTTTTATGTGTTACCCAATGCATGCATACGTATGTCCATATGGGGTAAGAAGAGAGTGGTAGTGATCATTTGGTATGTAATAGTGGTTGCTGACCATAGTGTGGGTCATTATCAGTGAATATTACTTTATAAGTAATTACTTTATAGTCATAAAATGCATCAGGAGTATTCATATTTTCCATTTTAACTTATTGAATTTAGCCTCAAAGTGTATTTTAGAGTGTCCATAAAAGTGCAGCATATCTTAGCATTATGTACACATTTGCCATGTTTTATCAATTTAACCACTTAAGCTCTCACACAATTAGCTCTCCTGTACAGTTTCTTTTTTATATTTCTGCTGTTTATTTAGCAAAACATTTGTCATTACCTAAAATAACGTAATGCATATGTTGTTTCTCATGTTAAAGAGAAATAATGCTGTGTGTTCTGTAGACAAATAGTTTATACATTTTACATTCTAAATTGTCTTCTTTAAAATGGAGCGAAAACCCTGATCCCGCAATGAATCATTGCAAAGTTATTAAGTTTCAGTTGTGCTTTTTGTTTTTTTTTTTGTTTTTTTTATACAACACTAAATAAAATTAACACATAAAAGGGCAAACATTTAAATAGTAATAACTGGAGAAATACAAAAAAAATTTGCAGAAAAATAACAACAAAATAGAAGGAGTTTTAGCTAATTAGGGAAAGGAAGTTGTTATATTGGGACACACTTTTTTAAAGCCTATTTTTTAATTGTTAGTTTGCTTTAACAGACATAATATGCTGAATTAGGTTTACTCCTTTGATCTGCAGGTGAATTAAACTATGAATATAAAATGAACAATAATGTTACTTTGTATTACTTTGTAGTTCCAAGGTAAAAATTATGAGTGCTGCTCTTGGGGTATGTTCAGACCTGCTTCCAAAAAACGCAACTGGAAGCCTACTGTGCACAGCTAGGTTTTCAGGGAAAAAACAAAAACAAAAAATGCTTGTACAGGATTTTAAAGGCCTTTGCAAGACATTGTAAACATTTGGACAGCTAAACTACCCTGGAAGCTACATGGAGCTTCTGAACAAAAGCTTGTAAAAGCCTAAAGCTCGATAAAGCCTGTTCGCAGACTGTAAAAACACTTAAAAAAAGCTTGAAAAAATTAAGGTCTGAACATGCCCTTATTGAGAGCAAAGTTGTCTGTCAGAATGAATAGGTATTGTTTTGCACTTATCGAATAGGTATAACAAAACACCTTATTTGTATATTTACCAGACCAAAACAGAGCAAATGGGAAACCAATGTTAGGCTTTACATAATGTATACAATTACACACCGGTATACTAAACTACCATGCAGTAAACTACCATGGTAACCCAATATAGCCATCAGGACTAAAGGTAGAAATAAATATCATGCCAAAAAAAATAACTTGGGCACTAAAGTTTAGGGGTCGAGAAACTTGGGCAACTGAACGGAGGTGAGGCTGGTTTTATAATTAAAATAATAAAAAGAACCTATAAGGATATACAGAAATTCAACTTGGCACAAAGTAAAGAAACATACTTGTTAAAGATAAGCAGAGGAGACTGAATAGCTACTTTTAATGGAAGGCTTTTGCAGGGCTCTTTAGAAATATGTTCGTAGCTCTTCAAATGTGGATGTTTAAAGTGTACCGAAAGCAGTGAGCAGAAACTAGGCCTTCATTTGCTGTATTGTATAGGTGTTCTGTTCACACACACATGTAATATCAAGAGTTGCCATCTTCCTTCAGTTCCTCCCTATACAGTACATTTTGTTTTTGGCTGTTTACATAATTTCAAATTATGGTAAAATTACATTATCCTAAATGGTATGTACCCTCATACATCATGTCCAATGTCCAACTAACAAGATGCTTTGCGTTGGTATTAAATTGCTGTTAGTTGGGTAGTGGTGCTTTATCCATGCCTAGATGAGTGTGTGAAAATAGATGTTGCTGCTAAAAAAAAAACATCTTTGACTTTGCATTTATCGGATGAAGCATTGTTTCACTGTGTAGAAAATGTAGTTGTGTCTTCCAATGTTTTCCTATAATTTATGGCATTGTGAATATCTCATAATCTTTTGGGGCTTATAAATTTATTCAACCACTTTTAGCTGTTTACTCTGGTTTGTTGTTTAGACATATAATTGCATGCTTGGGACAGCTATGCTCAGTACTATTTTATTCTGGGTCACCATTAAAATCACAAGCTACAGACAGTATCTGCAGATACTGCAAACTCCATCTGTTGTCAGTAACCTAGTTCAGAATGTTTAATGGTACTTCATTATTTTCTTGACCCCTATAAATATATGCGTATTCTTCTCCTGGGAGTCCCTACTAAAACATTTTTCTGATTTTGTAAAATGAGGAAGGGTAAGAATCCATGTTTTTTTCCCCATTTCCATTACAGGGTAGATTCATTTTTTTTATATTGACCTTTGTGGCGACGTGAAAAGAAAGTTAGGGAAATCTAAAATTTCACAGTTGCTACTGAACGAAGCGGAGAGAATGTTTTGCAAAGGGGACACCTCAAAGTACTGTTAGGGTTAGAGCATGTAGCAGTTATTGATATTTGTAATAAACACTGACAAAAAAAGTACGGTAGGCTTGAATTTATTGATTATTCAATGGCAGGGTTAGATCACCCTTTTAGTGTTTCATGATGCTCACTTCATCAGATGTTTCTGAGCAGAATTGGTAACCTGTCTAGGTGCATTGATATTGAGATTCTGCTATCACCAGAAGGAGCCATTGTTATCATTTTGCTGTCCTAACTTGATTTGACAATGGGTAATAATGATGTTTTTAATCTATGTTACATATCTTTGTGTGGTTTCTTCAACTGAAGATTAGCTTTCCCCACTGGTGTATTTGGTGTATTTGCTATATATATTTTTTTAAGTTTTAATGTTTATATTGGATTTGTGCTTTCAAGTTATCCCATGACAAAGTTATGTACATTTAAAAATGTACATGCTTTTTACAAACATTAAAGGATCTTCAAACGAGCCCTGACTGACCTCAGTAGTTGCAGGAACCATGGAGCAATATATTAATTAAAGAACTTCACAACAGAAGATGTTAGGTCCCTCTTTCAACAGCTCATCTCAGCTTTTTGTTATGTTTTACATCACTGAGTTTTTGTATTCATGAATTGTAGAATTTTTTTGTTAGGTTCCCACCTTTAGGAAGTTTTTTCCTCACTTTCTCCATGTATATCCAATAAGATAATCGTATATCCAAAAATTACAAATTTGGACTTTACCTTGCACACTTGTTTGGTCTGGGGAAAGTACTTGAGATCAGCCTTATTTTAAATGGCTAACCTTGGTAACAATTCTTTTGTGTCAGTGGGTCCCCTGGAGGTTGTCGGGCCTGAGCTGCCTGTCTCTACAGGTCTGTACTGCAGTGCAGAGTCTTCCACTTACATCACTTCTGTAATTAAAATTGTTTGTCACAATTTGTAAATGCTCCCCAGGGAGATAAATCACGACACTGTGCTTATGGCAGTGGTTTTCTGCCTGTGTGGGAAGCATAGCCAAAAGGCTGTCCCCTACTAGCATGCTGAAGGCAAGGACACTTACTCTGTGTGTGGAAGGGTCTCACGAAGATTTTCTGCTACAAATCTTCACTTTTTAGGGTTAATAAACTATGCAGAAAATCTTTGTGAATTAATACATACAATGTTTTTAGTACATTTAATGTTGAAATGATGCTGTTGCTGTTTCAGTAGTGCTAAAAGAAATTAGGTAGGTTAAATGAACACCATTATTCACCCTAATTTAAAAAAAAATCTGCTTTCAATGTATTTTTGGATATAGTATTAAAAATTGCCAAGGTGAATGTGGCTTTAAAAAGCAACTTCAGATAAAAAAGCTAGCAGCACCCTCACCCTGATGTATACTTGCCCAAATCGGACAATTACATTCTGCAAAAGTTCTCATGGCAAGTGGCTTCATTGGACAAAATGTTATGGTAGTACAGTAGAACACCTAAGACTTTTATGGGGCAAATTACCTATACAGTGGTTGTTTTAAACCTGACCCATATATCTATTGGATGCTGCTGTACACAAATGACTATGGGAAAGAATACTTTAGCTAAAGGCATAAAAACTCCTGCAGGCTGTGGTTGTCCAATTCAGGTAAATATAGATCTGCATCTAGTTGAGGAAAGGAGTGGGTGGGTCGGTTCGGGGGATTTAACCTGCTAGTATGTTTTGCAAATTGAAAGGGAATAGGACAGCCAGATACAGATGCACAGAAAAATATTAGAAGCAACTGATCTGTGTCCTTGTGTACATAGCATATACCCAAATAATCATTGATTTAACAAAAATTTATGTTCTTTTGCAGAATTCCCAGTGTTTTTTCTTCAATGCAGAGCAAAGAGAGCAGCGTAAGGTCAGTATATTTTTTTACATTGTATTATTGTCTCCAACACCAGAATTCTAACCACTGTGTTGGGCTTTCTAAGGGAAGCTGTGTTTGATAGAAACAAAGCCGCTTCTTCCCATTTTTCATTTTCTAAGCTTTCATCTGACAAAGGCAAATGTTTGTGGTTGTTATAAGCATCATATGCAGCCATGGTTGATCAATATAAAAAATTCTAGGAGTTGGCTGTAGATTCTCTGTGATGAACATTGCATTCATAAACACATTCATTGTGCATACATAGATGTAGGTAAAGAGTATCCTCTCTGATGCCCAGAACATCCTGGTCTGTATCATGCAACTGGGGTCAAACATGTCCAAATGTTTTAAGCAACATTGTGAGTGTATCAGTGCTACAATTAGGGATTATAGGAGGTGCCTGTTTCCCAATATCAAATGAATATTCAAATTTTAATAAAAAAAGCCCACTGTGGCTGTCCCTGTGATATATTTATTTTAAGACTTATTCATTAAGGCAGTGCAAAATGTCATATGCAATAGTAGATTTTAAATCCAGAAAGTTAAATGAGCAGAAGAATTTGGTTTCTTGTGTGTACTACTCTCTGCATATTGTTTGTTGTCTTATCAATCTATGTCTCCTTGTATGGGCAGTCAAAGTGTATGTTAAACTAAACATGTTTTGCTTAGTCAAGTGTGGAAGGATCAAATTTCTAATTGTTTTTTTACTTCTTTATAAGAGATTTCCATTAGAAAGGTTTACCGTTACTTTTTGTTCCTTCTGACAGCAGTTTTACCAGACAGGAATTGAGGAAAGTTCTGCAACAAGTACATAGACAATATTAATAAATTAGGAAGCTTTTTGCTACTTAATTTAAAAAATATATATTTCTGTCTTTGTTGCTCTAGAAATTGTTTTATTTTCTGTCTGTAAAATGTCAGCGGATGAGCTTAAATCTGTCAGGGAATTAACCCTCTTCTAGCATTATCTGAACATACCTTTAACTCCCCATAATTTGCCTGATTTAAAATCCCTCTGTCCATCTCTCAAGGATTGATGTAATTTGGTATGGTTGTATGTTTTTACTAGACATACTCTGGAATAATGTTCTCATTCTGTTTAGACAAGTATAAAGATTTTCACTAGTAAAATACTTGTACATGAATTCCCAATTTCTCTGACCTGTTCATTTCCTGCCCATGATTTTTTCTCTTTGGCTTGCAGCGCCAGGAACTGGAAGAGGTAATGAAAAGCTATGAGAGCTTTAGATGTAGATAGCAGCCTTTCTTAGAGCTATGCTATGACTTTTATTGTAGAGTGAAGCTGTATAGCTACCAATAGTTATACAATGATTGCCTGATTCCTCTGTTTTGGGGATTGGATGATTATATCATACCTGGCCCCCTATCAGACTGCAAAGATCCAGTTGCATGCACCTCAATCCAGGTTTGGAGATTTGTGGAAAATCTAAATCTGTGGCTGTTGCAAAATGGCTAGTCAGTAATACAAATGAGATGAAGATACCTAGGGGTATATTTTTAAAGATGTGTATCTGCCTTAGCAAACATTTTGTGCTCATTGTTATTTAAAACACATGCACCTGGTAGATTTTTCACCTACAAAGTTTTACTGAATGTCAGATTTGCTGCTTTGTAAATAGACTCCCTGGAAATACTGTGCAACATTTCAAGTTGACCTGGGAGCTTTAAAGCTTGTTACTCTAATGATGCCTTCATCTAAGAGGCTAAACTTTGCCTGTCCTCCTGCTTTCCTGTTGGGTTTACCATGTTATGCTCCACCTATCTAACCTAGAGGCCTACTTTTTACATTTATTCTGTTATCTTTTTTTTTAGTGGTACGGAGGCCCTTTAGTTCTAGCCTGCTTGTCCTACTCAAGTTTTGAGTTTTGCTTTTTAAGACTTGGAATGTAGCAGATATTCAGATAAACAACTCCCAATTCATGCTTTCATGTTCTGTATTATTATACCTGGTTAGTAGCTCAGGAAGTATTGAAGTCCAATAAACAGACCTCTTCTTGTCAATACTAGTTTCTTGTAAATTAGGCATAGGTTTACTTCATTCTTACCTTTTCTTCTTCTTTTCATTGCCACTTCATGACATCAGCAGACCAAGGAAAATACCTGAAATTTCCATGTATGGAGGAGTGTCTGATTTACCCATGATACAGTTCTATTTTAATAGTTAGATAACGCAAGGCGGATCCTACAGAATGTGACCTCTTGGGGATCTCAACTGTGAAAATGTCACCTTCTCTGCGATACAACCAATGTAAATCCCCTTCCCTTTCATTAGACACAGTCATTCTCCAAGAAGCATGACTTCAGTTATCGTCTGCCTAGTGCCATCCTAGTTATTATTAAAATAATCATGCAATTATTTGGAAAATAACCTGACATTAAAAGGAAGTAATGTAATATGTTATTATTTTCGTTAACTACATTCTGTATTATTTAGCAATTTAAGACATATTCTGCTGTATTTGCTATTTATTTGGCAACAATGTTTACAAACAAAAAATATTGAGTGTGGGATGTTACTGTGTTGCACAGTAAATGAGTGTTCAGATACATCATAGTGTTATGTAAGGACAGGATTGTTTGTATCTCTAGATCCTCGGTGATCACGAAGCAGCTTCATCACTTTCATCCCGGGGATTCAGCTGGTTGACTTTTAGACCCCCTGGGAATGCTAGGTGTGCGTCAGCTAAAGATTTTAACAGTCAGAGCCACAAGCTGTGGTTGCTGTTGCTGAGAACATTTATCTACTCCACTAAGGAATGTAATAATACAGTTTAAATAGTTTTAGGGTTTAAAAGGGTATAGGGTTTAAATAGTTATTAGTAATAAACAGGATTTATATAGCACCAACATTTTATGCAGCGCTGTACAATAAATAGGGGTTGCAAATGACAGACAGTGACACAGGAGGAGTAGAGGACCCAGCAGAAAGTGGGAGCAAGCCGACTAGGATGAGGAAGACCATTACAGAGAGTGGGGGCAGCTCTATAAAAGTCTTGGACCCGTGTGTGTGATGAGGTTATGAGTGAGGAAGTCAGTAGTAGGTTATTGGAGGACTGAAGAGAGCAGCTAGCAGAGTATTTTTTTTTCCAGGTCAGAAAGGTAAGTGGGACTTTGGAGGGATTTAAAGGCAAAGCACAAGAGCTTAAATTTGATTATAAGGTGAAAAGGAAGACAATGAAGAGAACTACAAAAAAGAATGGATGAGTCTGGCTGCAGCATTCATAATAGATTGTAAAGGAGAGAGTCGGGTTAGTGGATTACCAGAGAGGAGGAGGTTACAGTAGTCCAGATGAGAGATGATGAGAGCATGTACAAGGAGTTTGGTGGTCTCTGAGGACAGGTAGGGGTGGATTTTAGAGATGTTGCACAGGTGAAAGTGACAGGACCTGGAAATGTTCTGAATACTAGGGGAAAATGGGAGCGCACAATCGTAGATGACGCCAAGACAAGTGCCTGAGGGGATGGACGAATAACAGTGTTGTTAACAGTTAGATGTATGTCAGGGGGAGATTTGGAATGTGAGGGGGGAAGGTGATTAGTTCAGTTTTATGCAGGTTGAGTTTCAAAAATCTTTCAGCCATCTCTTCATAGGCAGCATGAGACCTTATCCAGGACTGGGGTAGACAAGTCTGTGGTGGACAGATTTGAGTGTCATCTGCATACAGATGGTACTGTAAAGGAACAGAGGGGAGGTTTACAGAAGAAAGAGAACCGAACCAAGGACTGACCCTTGGGGAACACCAACAGGGAGAAGAGTAGAAGACGAGGAATTGCCATTGAAATAAACTTGAAAGGAACGATCAGGCAGGTAGGAAGTGAACCAAGAGAGAGCAGTGTCACTGATACCAATGGAGCGCATGATTTGGATTAGAAGGGGGCGATCAACAGTGTCAAAAGCAGAGGAAAGATCAAGGAGAAGGAGGAGGGAAAAGTTGGAGGGGTCTAGAAAGGGTTTCCTTAGGATAGGGAGAATATTAGCATGTTTGAGAGTGGAGGGGTGGATACCCGTAGAAAGGGAGAGGTTGAATAGTTGGTTAGGGCTGGGGCTAGGGTGGAGGAATGGGCACAAAGTAGATCAGAGGGAATTGGGTCAAGTGGACAGGTAGATGTAGATGAAGAGTAACAGGGCTGAGGGGGGTCAGTGATAAATTACAGTTGGAAGGGTTGGATATGGTTGGAGTGGCACGGTGAGCAGAGAGATCATGCCTGATTTTGTCAATTTTATCCCAAAAGTAGATGGCTATGTCTTGGGCAGAGAATGTGGTAGTGGGGGGAGCAGGTGTGGGGTTTAGGAGGGTCTCAATTGTTGCGAAGAGGCTACATGGGTTGGAAGCTTTAGAGGAAATGACAGCAGAAAAAATAATTTTGTTTGGCAACAGTGAGTTTGGTGCTAAAGTGTTGTAGTCAGTGCTGAGTCCTCCACTTGCACTCAGCTGCACGAACAGTCTTTTGTAGATGTTTGGTGTGATTCATGTGCCAGGGTCCAGGTTAGCAGGATGGGGGTAGCGCAAGGCTAAGAGAGCGGTGAATAGGCTGAAGGTGAAATGAGAGTGGGTGGGGTAGAATAGACTCTGTATGTACAGTTAGGGTAGAGAATGAGGCCCACACCACCATCTACTCTACTCTACTCTATTGATGCCAGGTCTGGGGGTATGTGTGAAGTGCAGGCCCCCATAGGAGAGAGCAGTAGCAGCAGAAGCAAAGTCTGAGAAGGAAAGGCAGGTTTCTGTGGGAGCCAGGAAAATTAAACAGTTTTTCCCTAACATGTACAGTTATGTTAAGTAAAATAAGGCACACTGTGAAATAGATCTACTGAACAGTGTCAGTCAGGTACCATTGTTTCTTCAGAAATGCTTAGAGTATGATTTTCTTGTGTACCCTTTGTCTGGATTGTCGCAGTACAGCATCCAGCAGTAGTCAGCCATCATACTTTCATTCCAAAAACCTTGGTAGCAATGCTCCATTACCTGAATGTCCTGGTAAAAACATTCTCCTTGTTCGTCACTCACCATACCAAGATTTTCCGCGAAAAATTCTAGATTTGATTGCAAGAAATGTATTTTTAATGCCATGCGACAACCCAGTTTCTGGTATGAATCAAGCAGATTCTGAACTCCTTCCTTGTATGTAGGAGACTTATGGTTGCCCAGGAAGTTTTCACACAGCCACTTGAATGCATCCCAAGCTTCTAGCTCAGCTGCTGAGAGAGATTGTTTGAAAACATCATCCTGCAAAACAGACATGATCTGTGGCCCTATAAATATCCCTGCCTTCATTTTTGCTGTGCTTATGTTTGGAAACAGATTTACCTATGGCCTTTACAAGGTTCTTCATTAAGCCTAACCTGATATGGAGAGGTGCAGAATATTTTATGCGGATCAATTAGAGGCAGAAACTTGGCACTGCTTGTTCCGGGCTTACAGGTATCTCTTGATAGCCTATCACGCTTGACATAATGGTCTCCCGTAGATCGGCTGTCCCACAGGCATAGGAAACGGCAATATTTTGTGAATCCTCCTTGCATTCTTATCAGCAAGCCAATAACCTTTGGATCCCCATAGATGTTCCACTGGTGTGTTTTATACTGGATTGCTTCAAGTAGTAACTTCATGTTGTCATTGGGACTCCTTTAGGTTAATAGAATGGGCAATCGGTAAACTTAGTTTGGAATTACCATTATGCAGTAAGACTACTGTCAAGCTTCTTTTAGAGGAATCAATGAAGATACGCCATTCAGATAGAACATGCTCTTGTGACAAACTGGTAAAGAGTGCATTTATATTATGACAGTAGCACAGTGAGCCATTACTAGTGAAGAACGTTGTTGAAAGTACTTCTGTTTAAGCCTTGAAGCAAGAAGTTCTGCTTTGTCTTTGGAGAGATTTAGATCACGAACGAGATCATTCAGCTTTGCTAGTGTAAAGGTCTCTGGTTCTGAATCTTCATCGGCCAAGTAGTAAGGATCAGATGATTCGGGGTTGTAACTGGCTGCAACTCCAGCGCATTCCCATCACCTTCTACAGAAGCAAGTCCATCATGTGGCGGTACAGGAACTGGCAATGAATCATCATGGGGAACAGGCCTAATTGCAGAATCAAGGCTGGGATATACAACTCTGTGCTTAGTTTTACCGGAGAATCCACTTTTGTGGACTCTGCAAAAATAGCAGTCTATTAGATGGTTTTGCGGTTCTCTCCACACCATTTGGATTGCAAATGGCATTGCTGCTTTACCCCGATTTAGCAAGTCACGCAGTCTGTTTGAAACAACTAGTACAGATGAGATGTGGAGCTCTTTTCTGGGCATGATGACAAATGAAATCAATCGCAGTTAGTGCGGTCTCTAACCTTAAAAAAAGAAAACTGTTGTTAAATGTTGTAGTATGGTAAAGCTATTTATAACGAATTCCACACAATTTATAATTAGCTGCATCACAAAACTAGACGTGCTAGAGAAAAACTGAACACAGATTTGAAATCCGCATCAAAAATACTATACATAAAATTTTATCTGGTGAAAATGACATGTTGACCTGTGGTATCAATGAGCATTCAACTGGAACAAAGGGATAGTGAACAGATAATTCTATGGGGGGATTTAAGTTGGTGCAATAAGTTCATCTACAATGTGAGACGTACCATACACAATCAGATGAAAATTGGAGGGGAACACAAATGGGTAAACATGGTGGATAAGGCAGTCAGAATGTGAGACGAATATAGTTGAAATAAATCCCATTAAGGTTGACCTATACCTTGAGTTTGGCTGCCTAATAGGAGTTTATTAACCTAAGTCTACCCATTCCTGCCTCTGATCACTGGATAATATTGATGGGATCATTGGGGGATCACTTGATGATAAATAATGAGACCATAGAGAGGGGGGGATACATCTAGGGATAGGATGAACTTCCCAGTGATGCTGGCAATTACTCTAGCATTCTCGTCTGCACCACATCTGCAATGGGTGCCAAAGTAGGATTTATCCACTATGTGGGCCAGAGTGTTTGATTTTTTTTTCTTCAAAGCGTTACTTTATGACTACAGAGCCCACACCTACTAGTTGTTTCTCTATGCATATAATTAAGAGTGCAGAGTTCTTCTCTCACATGGCTTTTTTCCAATAGGTTCCATCCTGCCCCACCAATTTTTATTCTGGCATCTCACAGTCTCCCTAATGACCCACCAAATGTCCTGTGCATGCAAAATCAGTACAGCAGACAGGTAATTTTACCTTCAGTTATGATGCGTATGGCAGGTGAACATTTTGCCTAGCAGAAAATCCCACATGACCCTATATTTAACCGGTTCCATAATTTTTATTAGTGAACCTGTTAACAAAAGGTTATTCCTAATAACAAAACAAAAACAAAAGAACCTTTAAAAGAATAGAGAATATACTTATTTTTTCAGCAGTCTGTGTGTTAAGCCACTGCTTTGCGATTAATCTACTTTAGCATATGTTTCTTTTATGTGTAGAATATTTGCCCCCGACTGCATGCTGTAGTTTCTCTAAAGTCTAATACATTGGGAGGGGAACCACAATATCAGGAGCAACTACCCTATGTGGGGTAACAGGTATTTGATTAAATTGTTATACCTACAGCAGCGTTGTTTTTTATTTATTTATTTTTTTTTTTTACATATTTGGTATACAAATATTATCACAACAAATAAAGAAAAAAGACGGGAATGTATAATAACAAGGGGAAACATAGTAAGGGACCACATATTACAGCATATATGGAACCTGCGTAAAACCCTTCTCTGTACAAATGGCATGAAATTGACTTAAGCAGCAGTGTTTTATGAGTTATAGGGGCACCAGGCTTCAAATGTTAACCTTGTGGCAAGAGAACATTAAAGTGGAACTAAACCTAAAAAAAAAAAAAGTCACACTTACCTTTAATCCTACAGATCCCTCAATCGCACTGGATCTTCGATCTTTTTCTTCCTCCCTTATCTTGCTCTACACATGATTGAGATTGGCATCCCTTTCCTCTTAGTGAAGGAAAATGCCTCTTCATGATCGGGCATGCGCAGAGGAAGCCTCCCAGGATGTGTGATGTAGGTATCCCGGGAGGCTCTGCGCTCTCATCCAGTCTTGCGGCGATCAAGACAGTTAGGGGAGGCTCTTCACCCATCTTGTTGTTGCACTTAGCAAAAAAAAAAAAGAAAATGTTTACTTTATATAAAAGGGTTGTCAAAACATTGAATTTAGGTCCACTTTAACATAACTGGCTCGGTGTAGATAAAGTTTAATTTATCTGTACCCATTTTTGTTTTACATTTCTGAACAGAATGGGGAAAGTTTAATAATTTTCTGTACCATGTTACCAAAAAAGACTTGTGTATCCTCCTTGATGTTAATTACAATGTTAGCTTACCCTGCTGCTTCTAGTGCATTTACAGATTGCTTTGCAATTACATCCAGTTTAGGTTCCAGCTGTGTCTGTTGCTCAGACAGTAGGTACAGCGGTATATCTAGTTCCCTCTGTTACTATCAAATTATGAGGTCTACTTTGTTTTGTGATCCCCATTAATTTTCAACCCCTTGTAGTTTAGGAAAAAGAAATTCCGAGACTGGGTCCCCAAATCAGACTCAGACTATGACTCAGATTGCTCTGATGATCCGGAGTTTAAACAGCGACAGGTGAGATGATATAAAAGCCCAAGGGGCACAATGAATATACAGGTCACCAGGAAACTATAGTGTTTTTATTATAGAAGCCTACATCCATCAAAACGAATTTCTCACTTATTGAGAAGGTGGCTGGAGGGTTTAGTTACGGTTTAAAATTTTTTTGACTTGTAAAGGATAAAACTTTTCAGGGTTGGTAAAGTATGTAACAAGGGTTGGTGACAATACTTAAAAGGAACCTGTGGTTTTTTTGCACTAGTTAAAATAAACAGGCTTATTCTGGTCATTCAATGGATATTGTGTGAATGACTAGTGTATACAATTTATATCTCCTCATTATTGATTGTTTACCAGGTTATTGTTGTTCCCCCCTCAACCAGTAAAGCAGATGTGCGGTGCTTACAAACAGCAGCCAATGTTAGTGATCCCTAATGTTTACAATGATAACCAGCATAGAACGGTTGAAGGTGTAAACTGCAAGGAATGGTCCCATATGCTAACAGTTGTTAAGGAAATCTCCCTAATGCATATGGAACAAACAATGTGCATTACCAATATTAATCAGATATTTGTTGGGAGCAAATTTATTTGTAATGGATTACCATATATATATATATATATATACCTCATTTCCTTGTTTTTCGTGTATAAGTGATACCCCCTCTGTCACACCACATTTGGTGCCTGACTATCCCATAGCTAGGCCAAATCAAGGTCACACAGAAAATGAGGGTAGTTTCCACAGCTTTAGTAAGGTTCTGCTTACTTGAACCCTATATAAGAATTCTGCATTATCTGGCATTACATATGAGTTACAATCATACAAAAGGTTGGAAATTCCTCCTACAGGTCCCTATAGTAAAATATTCTGATTAGTGGGTTTTGGACCTTACTTCCAGAGTGCCTTTACAAGACGTAGCAGTGTTAGCAGAATGAATATGGCTAGTAAAATATATAGAGCGATCTTTTTGGACTTTGTCAAGGAAATTAGTGGCAAATTACACAAATTAGGTTGATTCTCAGTTAACAATATATATGCAACTTTTTTGTATGACTCTGAACGCTTGTAATCTTGGGCAGCCATTTGAGACAAATTTGCACAGGTCTGAAACAGATTTATCAAGAGGAGACTTTTTACTTTTACTGTTTCCACAGTTCTACAGTGGAGCAATTAGTAGCTGCCTAAATATAAATAATATATAATAATAAAAAAATAAATAATATATCTGATAATGCATTTATATGAATTTAAAACTTGTGCTTTTGGTCATATTCTGCTTCTGCATACAACCCATAGGATTTCTTTTTTTTCTCAGTAGAGAAATGTCCGCTAACAAAAACAGAAATGCGGTTAGGATGTCTAATTTGATTTTATTCCCATTTTGCTAACTTTGCTTTTGGTTATGTCTAGAAACTTGGAGAGTTGGTGATTAAGTTCCTGGAACGTGATCTTCAGCCATCTTGTCAAGTTGTCTGTCTCGAAACTATCCGAATTCTTTCACGGGACAAGTATGGATTGTCTCCCTTTACCAGCCACTCAGCCATGCAGATCCTGGCACAGTACGCAGGGTTGGACTACTCTGATGAGACAGAGGTGCCTCGCATGCCAGACAGTGAGAGCGTTGTGGAAGCTTTGAAGGCTCTGTGTAACATTGTCTATAATAGCATCGAGGCCCAGGAAGTGGCCAAGGAGTTGCGGCTGGTCTGTGGCCTAGCTCGCCGTCTCAAGCTCTACAATGAGACCAGGTTGTCCCATGAAAGTAGATTTTTTGATCTACGGCTTCTCTTCCTCCTCACAGCATTAAGGGTAGATGTAAGAAGACAGCTGGCTCGGGAATTGAGGGGTGTTAGTCTCCTCACTGATGCACTGGAAAGCACCCTTGCTCTGAAGTGGGCAGATATCTACGAGGTAGTAACAGATCGTCTTGCTCCACCACTTGGCAAAGAGGAGACTGAGAGGGTGATGGAGATACTGAAGACCCTCTTCAACATCACCTTTGATATTAGCCGTAGGGAAGTTGATGAGGTGAGTTGTGCTATACTGTAGTTTTGATGATGTTTCCAGAATAAAAAATGTGGTTGAACAATGAAAATGCTAATACCTTTAGTGACTAAACAGATTTTTGGTTTCTAAATTAAAGAGGTCTGGTAGAATCTAAGCAATTGCTGTTTTTATTTATGATAGATTTTCAATTATTATTATTTATTATATCTATTTTATTATTATTATTTATTCCAAGGTGTACCTGGTAAGAAATTGGCTTTTAAAACCTTTAACTTTGCCTTCAGTTAACATGCCCACTACATTTCCTAAAATATGGTATGGCTGTGTAGGCCCTATAGGTCTCCAGAGATTAGGGTTCTGGTATCAGACTCTGTTACCCCTGTTCCTGATTCTTTTAATTTTTCCTTCGCGTTTACTGTCAAATTTTTGAAAATCTTGTTTTAACTGTAGAGAAAACTAAAATACAAAGGAAGCAATACATTAATGTATTAGAGTGGTAATTAGTTGTAATCATTATTTTTTAAATTTTATGTTTGCTATCTCATCATTATTACACAATATATTAGTAATTTATTCTATAGCACTCAACCTCATTTTTAACTTAATTGAGAGAACCAGGCATTAGGAAGAGAAATGATGGCAGTGGTAATGATAGCATCAGAATAGAAGAGTTTGGCTAGCAGGTTTTAGGTTTCTGTCTGACCTGTAGGTTAAAGCAGAGTTAAACACACAAAAATAGATATTGAATCGGACAGAAGTTAGATGTACTAACAAGTTCTGCTTTGCCTGTCTTCTCCAGTGTTCTGTTATAACAGTTGCTTAGTGCCAAAATATTCTGGTGTATCCCAATAGTTCACAGCTGGCAGTTCTGGTCAGATGGTCCCTTTTTCATATGTCACCCACTGGCACAGTTTAGTAATTTTAGTTAATAAGCCGGTGAAAGGGCAAGACATGCATTTCCATTAGGAAAGGTATTTTGGGCGGCACTTATCCAAAAGTTTCCCCTTCTTAGCTGAGACTGGGGTCCTTTTTTTCCCCCCCTAAAAATTCCCACAACCGTATTCTATCAAGGTGATCTTTGTTCCAACTATTCATGATAATATTTACTAACAAAAAACGTTGCACCCCCCCCCCCCCCCCCCCATCTTTGCCAGTGTGTAAACATAAATCCTGAATTTACAGTTTTTCTGCTTACCGTTGGTGCTTGATTATGTAAATCCAAAATATAAATGTTTTAATTTAATTATTTATTTTTTTATTTCAGTGAAATTTTCTTTTAAATGAATAGTTTAGTTTTACTTAAGTAGCCGTTATGTGTTTAAGGTGGTCATGTTAACCAGTAATTAGTGGGGGACCAGGGAACTAGCTGTTCTTTCTAAAGTTTTAAAGTTGTCTACTGTCTAAAGTAAGTTAGAGATTGCTTGACATATCTTTTGGTGCAAGTTTACTTTCAGCAGTCATACTTATATCTGCTGCAAGATTCTGTAGAATGATCAAAGTCAATTTACCTTACTTGGTGGTGTGTGGAAATTAACAATAATACTTATCATTGTACTAAATGAAAAAAGTTAATATGTTAATATGTTTAAATATTATAGCTGTATGTTGTCCCATTATTGCTGTCCCATTATTGCATTCGAACAACTAAAGAAGAAACACTGCTGTCTAGATATAGGCTAAATGACATAATCCAGAGGATGGAACATAAGAGGAGGTAACTGTAACATGTAACAAACACCAGCATAACAACATTCCAGCAGAGCTTGTTAAAGTATGTATAATAGGATCATTTTATTTATTGAAAAGCTTTCAGGTTTCCGTAGTGCTTTCACTTGCTGTGAAAAATGCACATAGGTCCTACTTTGGGCTTCAAGGGAATGGTTACTCTGATGTCCGATTAGAAACACAGATCAAATGATTACATATTGGAATTTGTTATTCTGTTTCACAATATGTATTGGATTTTGGGTAAGACTTAGAACCCCAGCTAACTTTGTTTTGCTGTCTGCAATTTACAGGAAAAATGCAACCTTTTTATTTCCCCTGTTGCGTATTGTCGCCAAAATAAAAAGCGAGAGGAAAGGCAACATTTTTTGATGGTTTCCAGCTTGAGTAGAGGCGTAATCTCTCCATTGGTACAGGTGCTCTGGGAACAACTGTCTTTACAGGACATTTTCTTGTTTAGTAGAGTTTTACTCTCACTTCCTGTTCCTGGGGCAAGCAGCAAAATTGGCATATTTTAAATCTCGCCTACTGTAATCTTTGTATACATACAGGTTACTGCGGTTTAGTGACAAATCAAAAATGGTTTCTTTCCAGACAGATGTCTCTTAATTAATCTTTTTATTGAACCATCTAAAAAAAGGAATGCGTTATTTCTGTAAACAATGAAATATAACTAGGGTCTCCATACTGGCTTAATAGAAGACTACAATGTATTTATATAAAATATTTAGTATATACCTGACTAAAATTATTTTTTTTACTCTATCCATAATAAAAGACCAGTAAACACTTAAAGCTTCAGGACAACCACGTGTAATACTGGTAACTAGTCCATGGCTCTTGCTTGTCCTCCCCTTTCCATGGAAATGAACAGTACTATCTGTAGTCATTCCTTCTACTGTCACTGGAAGTATTCAAGAAAGATTGTTTCCTGTGACAAAAATGTAAAGTTTGTATGCAGTTTAAGTTCAATCAGGGAAAGCCAGTTAACCCATATTTTTGTGGGGGAAGAAATAGGAGTTCAGAGGAATCCCATGCAAACCCAGGGAAAATTTACAAACTCCATGCAAATAATATCATGGCTGAGATTCAAACCTGCAAGGCCAGAGTTATAGGCACCATGCTTCCCTAGCACTTGATTAACAACTAGATTGATACCTCCTATTCACAGAAAGCATGTCAAAATTAAGTTCCACACAGCCACCAACTGTTTTTAAACCTGCTATTGGAGTTTGAATTGATTGAATGAAAACATCATATGCTTTGCTGCATGGCTTGATTTTTACACCAGGGTAACGTCCAGTAAAGAGCAGATTGTCTGTGATTACTTGGATGACGTCTTGCGTCTTTCTCAAACTGTATTCTTCTGCTGCCTGCTGGCTGTCATAACAGAAGATGGCGTCATTTCATAATGATTAGTCACAGCGTTTGATTCTCTTAGTCAGAGCACCAACTATCGCAAACCAGTGACGCCAAAGGAATACTTTTTATGTTAAATTTGTCAATATTGATTTCCCCGGCTTAGTTCCACATTGAAGTGTAAGTCCACCCAAAGCCTATATTTCAGACACTTGTTTCTTTTTATCTTCTTGAATTTCAACTAAGATGTAAGATGTTTTCACCAGAGTTCTTCGGAACAGACAAATATTACTAAAAGTTCTCACTGCTGGGTTGTTTATGTATCATACATTTCTTGTAATTCTGGTGTGCTCATTTTGTAATTGTTGAATACAGTAATGAAGCTAAAACCTTCAATACCAAGAAAGTACTAACTGCATTGAAAAGATTACTAAGTGGTTTTATCTGCTGCTCCCACTCTGTTTACCATGGCAGATCCCTCTGGTGATTTTCTGGATTGGGACTTGCTTCGTCCTGGAATCCTCCTTTGTCCCGGCACAGAGGAAGCACCGGGCCACCATCTTCTATCTCCTTCTTCCACCTTTTGCCTACATCACCTGACCTCGCACTGTGCAGGCCTGAGATCGGGTGATGCAGCCTGAGGTAGATGGGGGGGAAAAAGAATGACCATGAATTCGGCATTATTTGTCCCTATTTAAGAAAAAGATGATCATTTTTACACTATATAGGGGTTGTCTAGCCTTTTATGTAAAGTAAAAAATTAAGTTTAGGTCCGCTTTAACACCTTTTATTTCATTTGTTTGCACCTACATGCATGGTAAATGAACGTTTATATAGCCAATAAGTTGAGCAGAGGAATAGTGTGTAATGCCTCCTGTGTCACTGTCTGTATCTGTCTGTCATTTGCAACCCCTAATAAATGAGCAGCGCTGTGTAATGTATTGGCGCTATAAAAATACTGTTTTTTAATAATATTAATAATAACAATAATAATTTTAATGCATTACAGTCTTATTTAAAGCATTTATTCAATCAGTTGTGTTTGTTGTTAGGTTCATCCTTGTCATAGCATGTGGTATACCAATATAATATTTTCCCTGCCTCTCCTATTATCTATAATTTTGCTTTATCTGTCACCTGTTTTTTAATATCTTTTTCCCTAAATTTACTTTTTTTTCTGTCTGCAGGAAGATGCAGCGCTGTACCGCCATCTAGCAGCAATACTTAGGCATTGCCTACTTAGACAAAGTGACGGTGAAGACAGAACTGAGGAATTCCATGGGTAAGATTCCCAAGCTTTTTTTTTTGTGGGTACTGTAATATTAACCAGAACAAAATTTAGATTTGCTCTGGCATATAGTATCTAGACATGGTAATTGCATCTAATTAGTATCCTTCAAAAATTGACCGTTTTGCTTGTAATTGTTTCTGAAAAAGAGCATTGTTGTTCTTGGTATGTGAGTGCATACATCCTCATAGTTGTATATCAGAACTTCTCTGATTGCTAATCCTAGGAGTTTTGTAGTGAGTGTTGATAATATCACTACTATATTGTTATTTTTGCTGGAGGGTCTGACATGAGGAAGCAAAACTCTGCCACTACCAACATGGCTTCCCCTACACAATTCAAAACAAGACATAGTAAGATCAGCTGCAGGGAAAGCCACTGGCAATATTGGTAAAAAAAAAATGGTATAATTACTTCCACCTGGTAAGGATATTAGACTGTAAGCAAACCCCTATTTTATTTACAGTGCTGTGTAATGTTGGTGATTTATAAATACTATTTATTAATATGAAATAGTAGGCTTCTTTGTGAACATGAACTGGCACAAATGCCTTTATGTTCTCAATAAGATGCGGCAGGATATGTACTATATATGTGTAAAAGCTGCCTTTCCTGACCTGCTTCTGAAAATTAGTTGATTTGTTATTGTTTAGTATGTTATACAAAAAAACATATGTTATGCAAAAGAAGTGCAGATCTGTGCATCACATATTTGTATTCTTATACAGGCACACAGTAAACCTTCTGGTAAACCTCCCTCTCATGTGTCTTGACGTTCTCCTGACACCTAAAGTTGAGCATGGTTCTGTGGAGTACATGGGAATGAACATGGACACAGTGGAAGTTCTAATACAGTTCCTGGACAGGAGGTTGGACAGGGTGAGTGTGACAAAATGATTGACAAATCGGAAAGTAGATGGAATTCAGAATATTTTAAAAGCTAGGGATGTAGATAATACGTGAATGTTTTTTTCTTTTGACATGCATTTGGAACACGCGTTAGAATCAGGTCAGCAAAATCTCATTAACTTGAACAGCACACTTGGACAGATCAGGGACAAATCTTTCATCTGCTTTGCTTTGTGTGTTTGAAAAACGAGGTCAAGACACAGTAAAACATACAAAATGGTGTTTCCTTTCTATGTTATTTCTACAGTTCTACTACAGTAATTGTACTTTGGTCTTTTCAGTCAAAATCAAAATTCCTATAAAACCAAAATTGGGGTTTATTTGTGATCTGACTGCGAATCTGACTTTTAGATACATTCAGAAACATTTCCTGGTGGAGAAACTTCCAGGTGCATTTCATATAATGCCAGTAATTGATTATTCTTGAGGGAATATGATGGTGAATGTCAGAATCACTTCTTTATATTCGTGTGTTCATAATAATAATAATGGCATTGTGTTTAAAAAAGTGTGTTTAAAAAAGCTCAACATTCTTTTAAAAGCTTTTATTTCCATGCATATGCGTTGGAAACACTGCACACTCTATTCCAAATCAATACATGAAGAAAATTGAAAACTGCCAGCTAAATGTAGAGAAGAATAGCCAAGATTACCCATATTCTAGAAGGCGCAGGCTCTTTCCAATTTGCCCATTCCAAATACCCCCTGGCTTTTAAGGCCCCAACTAAACATAGGAAGTCTGCAGAAGTGGCCATACTGGGTAAAGTGGCAGTCCCCTTTGTCTGATGGCAGATATATGGTACTTCTCGGTAAACTGAACGCGGTAGAAATCGCTCAACGTGCAACTTGTATGTTCTAAATAACTCTCAAATATAGTTTCTGGACTCAATCTTAACCCAGATGGCCCCTATGCTCCAGACCTTTGTCAACATGGCGGGTGACTTCAATCTTCTGCATTCGCCAGCACCGGACCCCCTATCTGCGGATCCAGCTTCCTGCCCCTCCTAAAGCCCTTTTTTTGGTAAGTTTTCCTAAATTAATGCATAATCATGGATTGTAGGATGTCTGGCGAGCTCAGCACCCTAATGGGAGAACATACTGCTTTGATTCCATCCCTCACCAGACTTGTAGACTATTTGTTTACTAAACTCTCAGCCCTTAGGACCGACTCCGCATCAGATATTGCGGCAATTATGCGGTTGGATCATGCATCTTATCTCCTGTCTTTAGGCATGTGTCATTGACACCTAATTAACTACATCCTTTATTATTAACCCACCAAACACTCTATTCAAATTGAGTTGGAGGGATAATTTGTGGATATCATGCACTCAATGTCTCAGCTGTGTACTAAACATTGTGGAAAGGTCACAAAGCTGTTATAAGGGGTCATTGCATCAAAGAGGCTACCAGACTTGAGAAGGACAAAGGGGCAATGAGAGCCCAGTTTAAATCTTCTCTGAATCTGAGGGATCTGGAAAAGGTTATGTTGATGAAGACATATAGAGCAAACTCAAAGAATTGGACCTTAACCATGGTGTATTTACGCCACAGGTTTTTCAATAAGGGTAATAAGGCAGATACCCACATAAGCTCATTGAGGGAGTGGCTTCTGCCACCCCCAAGGCCATTAGGGATCATAAAGGCACTCTTCAATGCGACCCGGAAGTCATTGCCCAAATTTTTGGGGAATACTAATCTGATCTTTATTTAACGGTATACAGGTCACAATTGGACGCTGAATCAAGACTACAACACTATCGAAAAGCTTAATAGCCTTTAGGAAATTAAGGTGATGATCAAATCTTTACATCCTATCAAAGCCCTGGGCCCGGAATACTACTTCTACCTATGTTATAAGACATTCACTCCCATACTTCTCCCCACACCTACTCTTGCTGTACAACAGTGTTCTTGAGGGTGATTCACTTCCGCAAACTTCTATTTACTCCTACATTTTGGTATTCCCCAAGCCTCAAAACATTTAAAAATACCTTATATATCAAATACATACTTTTCACACTGACGAATCCACTTCTGACGCTTCCCTTATTCCATACTAAAGAGCATGGTGTGTCATTGTGTTAATAAGTTTAGTCTTACAAAAACTGAAGCATTGCCAATAAATTTAGACCTGTTCCAGCTGCTACAGGATACATTTCCTTACAACTGGAAGCAGAACTGTAATAAATACCTTGGGGTTTTCCTTACCCCCATTTACCAAATACTCTATAAAGCTTATTATCCTTTTCTTTCCTGGGACATCAGAGTGCTGTTGCATAAATGGAAAACACTTTTTACCTTTTTCCTTTTGGGTGTATAGTCCCAATATAAATGTTAATATATCTCTTTGAAACACTTCTGGTGAAATTTCCACGCTTTGTGATTGGTCACCTGCAGGTGGAGGCAATAAACTTTATTTGGGGATACAAGCAACATCACTTCCCAAGGTCAGTGATATGTTCCTTGAAGACTAGAGTTAGTTTTGGTAGGTTCTAGGTCTTCACAAGTATTTTTTTGGCCTCTCTACTAACTGACCGTATGGGCTACCACATGGGTGGAGGGAGAATGAAAAGTTATGAATAGTTTCAGTGTACCCTAATTCCATGTTGTGGAGCTCACCATATTGCAGACTCTTCATTACCTACACTCATGCATTTCACTAGACATATCTGGACACTCTGCAAAGATAAATATCATCTCTCATCTCCTTTATTTCTGTATAACACTTAGATCATAGGTAGTCTCATACCACGAATGATTCAGACAAGGGGCCCTAAAAGGATAACTTGTTTTGGTCATATATACAACCCAGTCACTAGATAGTTGCTTTCATTCCCAGACCTGCAAAGTATATTTGAGCTCCCCTCCTCGGCCATGTTTAGCTACCTTCAAATCAGACCCTTGCCCAGATGCTGACCAAAAATGTTACTTAGCTCCTACACTATTCAAGCGAGTTAGTGCAGGTGGTCCATCCCACAGGGGACTTATCCCTAAAATTTGTTAAAATACTGAATATGGAACTAGCCATGCCATTCAATAAACATGCATATATGTACAAGTTTGACTTGCTTTTATCCTGGCTAGAGAGCTACCAATCAAACTTTGGCAAGCTACCTGGAGTAGAGCCCATAAAAGTGTGGTGTGCATCTTATATAAAGAAAATATTTACAATGTTCTCATGCATTGGCACTATACTCCGGATTTCCCACATGTAGTGACCTGTGCTGGGAATGTGAGTCCCAGGAAGGTACACTCTTTCACATCCTATGGACTTGTTCGAGGATTACGCATTATTGGACAGAGGTTAAGGATCTCCTCTCCAGCATAGCAGACACCTCAGCCTGGTTGAACCCAGTAACTCATTTAATTTACATGTTCATATCAAGAATTTCCAAGCAAAAGAAAGCCCTCATAGCTCACATCCCTACAGCCGCCAAATGCGTTATAACAGTGTGCTGGAAATAAACAAGTCTGCCCTCTTTATCTAAACTGAGAGGTCAAGTGGGAGACGTTCGGCTGATGGAACAACTGTTCTTACAGTTATATAACTGCCTTGATAAGTTTGAGGTGATTTGGGCCCCATGGGACCAATTTGGTGACTTCGGGTGCATTGAATGATGGGTAATTTTTTCCCTATAGGGTTAGAGTTGTTAAATAGAAGTGCCCGCTAATTCTCTCTCCCCCCGTTTTTCCCCTATTCTTTATTTCCTTTCTTTGTTTTTTCCTGCCTTATCCCCCTTTGGTGTACGGATGTTCAATATGTCCCGTTATAGCTAAAATACTATAGCGTTGTTATTTATATGTTATGCTTTCAAAGTTGATTGTATGAACGTTGATTAGCTAAGCTATTGCTCTGGCATGTGTGTTGCCCCCTTAACTTCTCTGCAGACTATTTCATATGGTAACACATGGTGTTTCATTTACTCTATCCTCTCTTGTGTTTGACCTGTTATTATCTACCTAATGTTTGTCTTTTAGTATACTATATTTCTGAAAAAAAAATGTTCTAAAAATCTACAGGCTTGTTCACAGGTGCCAGAAGTTCTCACATGCCAATGCTCCTCCAGAGATTCCTGGAGCAGTGTGCACATACAGCCTGTTCCCATGGGACCTCTTCAATCATTGGGGAGATTGTATGGGGACACTGCTTTGCTCAGCCCCTCATATTTTATGAGTAAGAAGTTTAAATTAAAATTGAGAAGAATTATTGAGGTATACCCAAGGGGTTGCAGTTTATAAAGTTGCCAAGCCTCTAGTTAGAACATAAATATAAGAAGAAATGAAACAAAAAGCAGCTTTTTTGTGGCAACATTCAACTCTAAGTGCTTTAATCAAAAAAGGTGGGCTTCCTAAACTAGACAAAGTCCATCTGTGTTTCAAACAGATTAAAGCGAAGTGATTAAAATGTAATATAAAAATGATGCACAATATCGCAACGGGTCTTTATAAGTTTTGTCTCTTTAAATCAACATGTTTCGTCAACTGGCTTCCTCAGGGTTTTTTTGGAGATTTACACTAAACATAAGAAAATATTAACAAATATGGTTTAAGATAAATAACAAAGATAAAACAAATATTCAAAACCTAAAATGTGTCAGTGGGTAAAAAAAAAAAACGTTTTGCAGCAATTTCAATATATAATAGTAGGTTGGTGGAGTGATTTATGTATACATGAACAAATTAATCTAAATGCATATTCACTCTTAATTAGCACATATCGTGTTTCCCTGAAAATAAGACCTACCCCGAAAGTAAGACCTAGCACTATTTTGTAAACCTGCCCTAATATAAGACCTAGTGATCATGAGTGACTTTCAACAATAAATGTGTACTGTAGTCTTCTTCATGGAAAAATAAGACATCCCCTGAAAATAAGACCTAGTGTGTTTTTGGGAGCCAAAAAAAATATAAGACAGTGTCTTATTTTCGGGGAAACACGATAGTAACACATGATTCAGTATTCACAAACAAGTACCAAACAAATATCATAATCCATGAAAAGCGACATAATATAACATTGGCACTTGATTTACCAAATTTTGACTGTTCTCATGACCCAATATAAAAGAGAACTAAACTAATGACTTACTTGTAAGTTGACGTTTTTTGTAGGTGAGGTGCAGAGAGAATTCATATGGTGAAGATAAGTATACTCTGGCTTTTCTAGAGTGGTAGTATGTTGTGACATTCACCTAATAGAAATCGTTCACTTGAAATTATTTAATCTTTGTCAGTCCTGTAATTATAGATATTTTAGCAGTAATATAGAGAAATGTACAGTTCATGGAGATTGTACTTACTCATGATGACTGAGGCGAATTAGGGGTATTCTCTATTGTCAATGGATTGGACTATAATCTATAAAATAGAATGTCCAAGATAAATTGCAGTAGATAAGATCTGAAAAATATAGGTAATACAATATACTATATTGATGCTGGTTGTACGAGGAGAACAAGGTGTTATAATTAAAGTAAAAGACAGAAAGGGGGGTGGGGGTTGTATATGAAAAGACTTACATGGTTGACAATACCGTGGCAGACCACCAGTCATGGGCTGGCTGGAAAATAATTCAATTCCTGTTGGAAAGGAGAAAAGCGGGGAAAAGTAAAGAGGAAGTGGGGGTTGTTTATTTATTAAACCATAAATAACATGGATATTTACAGAAAGTTCTGGGTTACAAAGAGTGACTTACCTCCGGTACACAGAAGTGTAAGAGATTCAATCTGTCAGGGCTAGTTTACATTCAATTAATTCGCTGTTGGAATAATAAAAAGATATCACATTGTGTGTATTTACTATATATGTGGGCGTTCAACCAATACTATTAGCCAGTAAGCGTAATAGCTTACCTTATCACAATAAAGACGTGATACAGAAAATACATACCAAGTGACTACCAGAAAGGGAGCTAGTCTTCTTCTCTCTGTATTTATGTTGGTAAAGTGTGATAGGAATCACGTAAACAGCGCTGTGTTGTGCTAAAGTGAAATGATGTCCTGCCCTTACAGAAAAAATAACTGCGCTTGTCAGCGTGTGTGTAGAAGGAAAGGACAAGGAATACTTCCACCCTTTCTATTTTCACTAGCATTGGTTGACAATGGTTTCCAATGTGACGTTTTAAGGAGGCCATGATACCTGCAGATATACCCTCCACTACCCTCCCCTGACCTATAAACAATGTAAAAACAATGAGAGAAGGATCCCTGGTTGATTGTCTGCATCTAGCACATACATGTAAGTGTGTTTTTTAGTTTTAATTGAAAAATTGGTTAATTGATTGATTTGTATATTTATGATAAAATGTTGTTTTTGGTATTGATGTATATTTTGCTGTAATTCTACATCTCATCCTAAAAAAGCGGACTAAGTTTCTGCGAAAAATGTAGAAAAAACTGAAATATCTCATGTCTTGGGGAATATCCAGAAGGAGATTTATGTTCGTGCTAACAATGTTTTCTTCAAATATTTTTATTAAGGTTTAAGTAATAAACAGTAATACACACGAAATCATATATATAGGATATTACAAAAGGGAGTTTCAAGGCATAAACAACTGTGCAAGTACCATACACAAAAATGGGACATATCAGTGAACAGTATTACATACAAAATAAAATCTCAATAGTCATCAACATACAGATGATGTGAAATTACAAAATATATATAATAATAAAACGTGCAACCCAAACAGTAATATCCCTAAACATAAGTGCTTACATCAGCAGTGATTTACCTTCTATGGGAGGATCATGTTCCAGCTCCCTTCCTAGGTACCATGTGAAAGTAGGTACTACCACTGAAAGTAGCAATGCCAAACGTCTTGCTCCTCTAGAGAACTGAAAAGTAGAACTCTCCGCTATTCCAAAAACAGCCCATTCAGGGGTAAATGGTACAAAAGTTAATAGTTTAGTACAAATATAGCTCACCACATGACTCCAGAAACGTTTAATACACAGGCATTCCCAGAAAAACAATGTTTTTATATGAATTGTGTGTGTTACACCTATAATTTTAAAATGTGAATTTAAATAAAGCTAGTTTTATAGTTCTTTTATTTGATTATAGTTTATTTGGCCTTTAAAGTCCTGTTAATTTGCCTGTTTTTTCAAAAAACCTTTGTTTGTAGTTGTAGTGTTGAGATGTGAGCAGGATAATTGTGTGTCTGAAGTGGTCTAATTTAGAGAATACATAATTGGATAGTAAGGATATCTGCAGTCAAAAACTGCAGTGGTTACTGTCTATTCAAGCCCCCGGAACAGCTTTAGTTGAGTAATATCAAGGTGTGTATGGATGCATATATGATATTCACTAGCTCTCACATAGAATTACCAAGAGTCTTTAAAGTATAAACAATGGTTCACTATAAGTAACAAATTAAAACAAATGTATTAAAAATAAAACAGTAAGTTACAAATTACAATACAATTAAACATGTTCAAACATATACATGCAGTTGATAACATACTTGTAGTATATTGTGATACATAGGTATAAGGTACAAGTAACCAATATTAAACTGTATATAGTGCCTAAAAGATACACTATTAGTAAGTACAGAGTTCACGATTGCTAGTTTAGGGACAAATTCATAGATGGTAACATGGTATAAATGTATGTAGAGAGGTATACAAGAGAGATAAAAAAAACACATATAGGTTTAGTATAAATAACAGTATTCTTTTTAGGAATCCAAAATTGATTTGGAAAAATCCCTTAGCTGCCAGTACTGCCAGTGGTAGCATTTATGGTAAAGAATATGGTGAATATGCATTTAGATTAATTTGTTCATGTATACATAATCAATCCACCAACCTACTATTATATAATGCAATTGCTACAAAATGGGTTTATTTACACACTGACACATTTTAAATTTTGTATATTTGTTTTATCTTTGTTATTTACCTGAAACCATGTTAAACTAATAAAATGAATGGAGGAGCTCAGCTATGAGGAGAGATTAACTGAAATTAATCTATTCTCCCTTGAGAAGAGATGTTTAAGGGGGGATATGATCACCCTGTATATATATATATAAATGGTCCATATAGAGAACTCTCTTCCCAATTATTCACTTTGAGATCATTACAAAGAACAAGAGGACACTCTTTGCGTCTGGAGGAAAAGAAGTTTAAGCTCCGGAAGGGATTTTTCACTGTAAGGTCTGTGAAAATGTGGAATGGGCTCCCTCAAGAAGTAGTTTCAGCAACTACTATAGATTGCTTTAAGAAAAAGCTGGATGTTTTTCTAGAAGCACAGAATATAACTGGGTATTAAGGATTTTAAGTAAAGATAACAGTGACTGTTGATCCAGGGAACATCCGATTGCCTCATAGAATCAGGAAGGAATTGTTTTGCCTTCCTCTGGACAAACCATGTCTTATAGGGGTATAAAGACCTTATGCAATATTGTGCATCGTTTTTATATTACATTGTAATGTATCACTTCACTTTAATATCTGTTTGAAGCACAGATGGACTTTGTTTAGTTTAGGAAGCCCCCCTTTTTTGATGAAAGCACTTAAGAGATGAATATTGTCACAAAAAAGACGCTTTTTGTTTCATTTCTTATATTCATGCTTTAAATTAAAATTTTTATAAACGCTTATGTAAAACCATGGTAAAACGCGCCAAAGGAGTTTAGTTTTTTCTTTTTTTGCATTTAAAAGGCAAGCTTTAAAATCCCTGTAAAAAAGCATATAAACGTGGCCGGGGCAAATGCGTTTTTAAAACAGGCCGTGTAGATCCAGCTTAATAAAACATACAAATTTTTTTATTTACAATGTCTTTTTTGGCAAAAAAGGTAAGGAAGAAAAAGAAAAAGGTTACTTACAATTATTCAAAAAAAAATTCTTTCTTTCCTTTGTGATGTACCTATAATTCTGGGGAGATCCTGAGGATTTGGAGTATCCCTGCCCTTAGGAGAAAATACTTGCAATGTGGTGCAGGAGCATTTTTCTCTTACGTTTTGAGATACTCTGTGTTCCCAGGACCTTATCAGAGGGATTGCTACATTACTTAAACAGGAAGTAGGTAAAGGTAAAGTATATTTTTTGCATTTGTTATTGTATAGGTATTACGTGGTATTTTAACGAGGGGTTTGGTGTACTATACAGTAAAGATTTTTCCTTTATTTTACCCAGAAACCATTCTTAGCACTCCCATAATACAAAGAAGAAACTTGGCTGTCAAATTAACATCCAACACTTGCAAAAGTGGCCATGTCTAGGAACAGGGGTGGGGGGATGGTGTACATAAGATGTAGGTAAGGTCTTTGTTTGGGGACACACAACCATTTGGATCATTGTAAGAATATAGATGAACATATTTTGTTCAAGGTATAAAATTGACTTTTTAGGAATTATTAAGTAGTACTTTGCTGTCATGTAAATGTGGTTAGTGAATTCTCAAATACATATCATCTTTAGATCACATAGTTTGAGACATTATTATTATTATTAATATTATTATTTATTGATTATATATTATTTATTATATGTATTATTAAATATATTTTATTTATTATTAATTTATGTTCATATAGATATGTTTTTGTTGCAGGGTCATAAATTACGTGAGACTCTGACTCCGGTTCTAAATCTGCTGACTGAAAGTTCACGAGTTCATCGTGAGACACGGAAGTTCCTCCGTGCAAAAGTAAGTAGTTAAGTTCCAGGCTACTAGTTGAATGAGTTTTGATTTAGGTGCGTAAAAAAATTCTGTAAAGGTTAGGTCCTGTCTTTAATTGTTTGAAAGTTATTCTGTTGTCTACTTGTTTATATGTTAAACTTTCTTTTTATAGGTTTTACCTCCTCTTAGGGATGTAAAGAACCGTCCAGAAGTGGGGAACACACTACGCAACAAGTTAGTTCGTCTGATGACACATGTAGACACGGATGTAAAGCACTGTGCTGCTGAATTTCTTTTTGTCCTTTGTAAAGAAAATGGTAAGTAAAAAGTTGATCAAATTTCCAGCTAATCAGGTACAGATAGTTACTGTATTTTGGAAATGCAAAGACTAGGCAATGCGTTTGACAAGGATTTGGTAAGCTGCATTTAAAGAAAGTGATTTATTTGTACCAAATAGCCCCCTCTTCATAATTTCATTTCAAGGGAAGTAAGGGGAAAATTAGCAGCTGTCAACACTTCTGGGTTTGTCTAATTCTTCTCTTTCCAGCTGATTTGTTCTTCTCCTGCTATGACTACTTCCTATGTATTATTAATAATATTATTATTATTATACAGTATTTATATAGCGCCATCATATTACGCAGCGCTGTACAAAGTCCATAGTCGTGTCACTAACTGTCCCTCAAAGGAGCTCACAATCTAATGTCCCTACCATAGTCATATGTGATTTAATGTAGTCTAAGGTCAATTGTTAGGGAGAAGCCAATTAACCTAACTGCATGTTTTTGGGATGTGGGAGGAAACCGGAGTACCCGGAGGAAACCCACGCAGACAGGCTGGAGTGCTAACCCCTGATCCACCGTGCTGCCGATGTAAATTACCCATTACCTTTTTTTTACCTACTGGCAACCCATTTAGAGACCTCTGAAGTTTCTCTGGATTGCTAATGCAAAGTTGCTATTTTGAAGCAATAAAAGTTATTTCCTGCTCCCCTATACACTATTATTTATCAGAAAACCTTTCAATAGTGTGAGGCAGAGGCATACCTTTACTTTGAGTTTCAGGACATATTTGCACTCACAGTTTGAAGGCTGTAAGGAAGTCTCTGAAGATCAGTGAACTGGTCTGCTTCTGTCCAGATGCTTTACACTGCATTCAGAAATGAAAAACAAGTGTCTACAGGCATCAGGTAGCACCTACTCCTATGTTCTAGGCAAAAGCAGATGGGTTGAAGCTACTGTGCACATATATATCCTACTTGTATAGTGCCCTTCTATGGTCTTAGAGTTAGACCTGTGTGTAAGAAATCTAAAAAAATGCTTGTGCTGTTCATAGCAACTAGATAGATTTATTTTCCTAATTCCAATGAAAATAAAAAAGGAAACTGGCTATGAGCAATAAGTGCACTTTTCATCACCCTATTTAGACAGTCACTGTAGAAAAGAAAGTTTGATATACTACCTTTTCCGTAGAGCTGTTTTGTGACCGATATTCATGTCTTTGTACACAGTGTCTCGATTTGTCAAGTACACAGGATATGGGAATGCAGCTGGTTTGCTTGCTGCCAGGGGGCTGTTGGCAGGTGGACGTGGAGAAGGTCGATATTCTGAAGATGAAGACACAGATACAGAAGAGTATAGAGAAGCTAAACCTAAGTAAGTATAGCATCTCTTATTTATGGAAATATTTAATTAACTTTTTAGATTGTTCCTCTGCAAAACAAATCCTTGTCCTTTTATATTTGTGCAGTATTAACCCAGTGACAGGGCGAGTGGAAGAAAAACAGCCTAATCCCATGGATGGCATGACAGAAGAGCAGAAAGAGTATGAGGCTATGAAGCTGGTCAGCATGTTCGATAAGTTATCAAGGTCAGTTGTATGATTTTTTTTTTTTGGTTCACAGTTCTGGCTGTAAGATGATGTGGGATATGAGATATATTTTGGGTGTCCAGATTCTTTATTCAAAATTAGTCAGTAGGACTCTTGCTTCCTTATTAAACCTCAGAATGAGTTGCGGTAGTAAAGTTTAATGGCCTGTAAAAAAATAATAAAGTCAAATCTTCAAAGTGAATCTGGTTGTTAGCTCTAATATAAAAAAAAGCTATTTCCATTCAGAAGTACAGATGTTCTCCTCTCTAAGGCTGGGTCCACACGGACGATTTTAAAAACGCATGTAAACGTTCCAACAACGTTTATATGCGTTTTCATGCACTTTTACAAGCATTTTAAAGCTTGTCTTTAAAATGCTAAAAAAAACCTCTAATAAAAACCTCTATGACGCATTTTACCGTGATTTGCTGCGTTTTTACATAAGCGGTTTACTTTTAACCCTTTCGGGGAATGAGTAGAGAAATACATAAATATTTATAATCATTCCCTGAAAGGGTTAAAAATATGTGTAAAAAATAAGATGAGGCATCATTGTTAAAGTATTTTATTAAATGTGTGTGTTTTGTGTAACTTAAACTTTTTTTTACAGGTTATCCCACAATGACAGGATGATTCCCACAGCTGCATTCATGACATGAGCACAGCCATGGGACTCCTTACAATGTTGGATCCCTGGACACTAGAGGGCAAATGAGGACAAGTCTCCCCATTCACCTCTAGTGCTCGGTGATTGGCTGAGGAAAGGGAAATCCTGATGATGCTTGAGCTATCATCAGGGTTTCCGTTTCCTCAGCCAAGTCTCCCCATTCAAGTCTAGTGCTGATTGGCTGAGAAAAGGGAAGCCCTGATGACAGCTCAAGCGTTATCAGGATTTTCCTTTCCTCAGCCGATCATGGAGCGGAGCAATCAGCAGAGCTCTGCTATGCTGGCAGCTTTGTTTTCTTGATTGCTCCCGCAGCCCTAGAGGAACTGTGACATGTGTTCTGTATCCAAGAACACATACCACAGTTCCGCTAGGGTTGCAGAAGCAATCAGGAGAGCTGAGCTGTCAGCATAGCAGTGCGGAGCTCATTGTTCTGCTCCGTGATTGGCTGAGGAAAGGGAAACCCTGATGGCGCTTGGGCCGTCATCAGGGTTTCCCTTTCTTTAGCCATTCAGCACTAGAGGTGAGTGGGGACAAGTCTCCCCATTCAATTCTAATGCTGAATGGCTGAGACAAAAAATACCCCTGATGACGGCACAAGAGCACTAGAAGTGGATGGGGAAACTTGTCTTCATTTGCCCTCTAGTGCCCAGGGATCCCACACTGTCAGGAGTCCCACGGCTGTGCTCATGTCATGAACACAGCTCTCGGAATGATCCTTTTTATTGTGGAATAACCTGTAAAAAAAAAGTTTAAGTTACACAAAACACACATTCAATAAAATACTTTAACATTAAAGCCTCGTCTTATTTTTTACACATATTTTAACTTTTTTTCAGGGAATGAGTAAGGGGTTTTATGTACCCCTGTACTTATTCCCCAGGGTGGGGTAGTGAAGATCTGGGAGTCTCCTTATTAAAGGGGACTTCCAGATTCCAAAGTCCAGCTTAAAACGCTTTTAAAAGCCCCTATTGTTTTCAATGGAAGCTTTCATAAAAAGCTTAAAAAACACTTGTAAAAGCCTCCATTGAATTCAAACATGGGCTTTTAAAGCCTCAGGTTAACCCCTGTAGATAGAAAATGTCCTTGTAGACTAAGCCTAAAGGAGGAGACTATATATATTAATATATATAAATTTATATATATATATATATATATATATATATATATATTAGCAAAGGTACATATTCAGACATTAACTAATTATATTAGTTATTTGGCAAGTGACATAGACATAATAATGAAGCAGGGAGATATCACTTATCAAACTGTCAGCATATACACAGTACATTATTATCATGTTGGTCCTTCAACCATTTGATTAATATTGATAACAAAGAAACCCCATTTGTGTTCTTTGCTCTTTTGAACCCACAATCGCCTGTAGGTGCCTGCCTAAATTACCCTATGGATTATCTATATCTGGTGCCCCTTTGTTGCCCCAAAGTTCCAGTTTAAAAATATCTGATCAAAAATTTTTTTTTTTCTGGTGAAGCAGGGAACAAATCATCCAACCAATGGGAGTGACATCTGATGGAAGGTTGGAACCTCTAGATGAGGCTGCTCAGAAGATGCTACAGCAACAAGAATCCTCTGACCTAGAGACTGACTCAGACTAAACTACCTAGCTGAAGAGGAGCATAGTCCAGAATCCGAGCCAAGCAGAGGCCAAGTTGGGGCAAGAACAGTTATTCAGACACCATAAACCACAAGGGATTTTCAACCTAGATTACTGTAGATGTATCCCTGAGTCCTCTGCTGTAGGACAGTCACCGGGACACTTGTAGTGTAACACGTTTTTCAAGAGACATCAGCTGCTGAGGGCAAGAACATTTGAAACTCCTCCTGCTGCAAGGACCAGACTTTGAGTCCTAGATGATCACCTTGGGTATATTTTTACAATCTGCAAAAGTCCAAGGAAGCAAGCACAAAACACACTCTAACCACTAGAGGGCGCAGTTACAGCACACAGAGCTTCCTTTTTACACTGTCCAAAGTATAGGGAGAATGATGCGATTCCAGATTGTGTGTGACCACAGATGTGTATAAAATGGTTGCAGAGCATTGCTGTCAAGCTAGTGTTTTCATATCTTGAACATGTTGCATCTGCAAGTAGCATTTATCTGACTACTGTGCAGTTTGAAAGTTTTAGTTTTCAGTGTTAAAATTGCTGCAGTACAAATATGTTAGAACGGAGCACATTTTGCTGAATTACATCATAGTTAAGAGGGCAGGCGTCCCAAACTTGACCTCAAGTGACAAATGCAGATAAGTAAACTAGCATGTTAAATATGAAATCACCTACATGTTGGTGAATCAATACCAAAAGAATTAAATGAAAAAAATGATTTTTACCATGTTTGTAGCCCTGTAAAAGTCGTATCCCATATCTTTAATTGCAGGTTACCTTTATTAGTAGGGAAACACAAAAGGATTTCACTGTTGTGTATCTTCTCAAAATACAAATTACCTGGCCGTCTGGCTTTAAATATTTTTGATCCTGATCTTGGAACTTCAAGACCTAAAGTATATAGATAAATTGTGGCAGGTAAAGTCAGGATCCCTTTGATGTAAGATTTCAATGCTGCCCACACCTCTACTCTGGAGAACAGCTATGTTAATTAATGATATTGGGAGAAGATAATTACTGTTAGTGATATTTTAGGTTCAGTTTGGGAAATAATGCTTTAAAACCTGGTTATGTGTTTATCTAGATTCATCTGAATGCAGCCTAATTTATTGAGCTGTCTGCATGAAACACCTGTATGGTTCAAAGCTCTTCTTCTCCTATGATGCACTGGTAGAATAAAATGAAGGATTTGATTGCTTTGGACTATACAGGCATACTTCCTCCAGGCACATTGATAAATAAGGCTGAGAGAGTAGTTGTTGCAGAACATGGTAGTAAAACCAAAAGTAGCAATGCACATGGTTAGACTGTATTTGTTATGAAGAAGCTTGGAACCTATAGAATGTTATACTTATGTTGTATGTACCTATAAGAATTTATTTTAATGTCTGTGAAGGATTAGTAAGGTTAAATAGACTACAATGTACTACTATTTTTGTCTAGAATAGTTAAGAAAGAGGAAAACTATTATGAACAAAGAGACAAACCTACAATATCAAAGATAATTTAAACACTGGAGTTAAAATATGTAGTGTATTATCCATTTTATAAAATAGCCAGATATTTCATGCTGTGATTGTGTGTTTTTTCTTTTATGTTGAGTTAAATGAAACAATTTTGTTTTTTTTTTTCCTTAATTTTTTACATTTCCCCCTCTCAGTGAATGTAAGAAAATTGTCTGCCTATCTGTTCTGCAATAAGGGCACTTTGTAGCTAAGGTTAGAGCAATGCAACTATTTTTGACACTTTATAACTCACGTGAAGTTTTTTACCTCAAGGAAAAGTGTTTGGAAATCACCTTTCCTATTATGAAGAAAACAAAATCAAGAGGCTGTCTGCTGTATTAGTTCAAAAAGAAGCATTAAATATGTTCATAGGCATGACTAGGATAGAAGCATTTATTGTAAAAATAGTTTTACTTGTAATTTTAAAATTTATAATCTCTGCGGTTTTTTAAAGGAGCTTGAAGTAATCCTGTACTCTACACAAAAGGCAGAGATATTGCAGACAGCATAAGGCAAGCCTTGCTTCTGAAAGTTCTTGAGCGCAAGATATTTGGCAAGGCAACAAACACTGCATTGTATTAGGCAGGGAGATATATCTCAATGTGCCATGCCAAGAATGAACTGGACTGTTAGTAATAAAGGAAATTGGAAAGGGAAATAGAAAAACAGGTTGAATTCTGTATAGTGCATCTAACTGAAATGTTTGTATAGAATATTTGAGGTGACCTACCAATTTTCAGTTTAGTGATAATGACACTCCAGGCGATCACGCAACATTTAGACCTACCTGAATTAGCTGCGTGCACATAGAAATTATTTTACCTGGTTTACTATTCTGTCTGACCCCATCACAAACTTCATGTGGACAGACCAGTAAAATCCTGATAAAGGTTGTAACCCATACAAACTATTCAAAACTAAAAAAAATAAAAGCTTGTAAGGGTTTCGCTAATCAATATTCACCCATTGCATATGTACATAGCCGCTCCCCTAAGTTATACATTGAAAATGTATAAATTCTTGGTCCTTTTCTCTTTCCATTTTCAATAGAAAAAAAAAAAAATGTTGGCTCGAGTTGGGCCTTAAATTAATTCCACTTGCTAAAACAATTCTAAATATTTGTTTGATCTGAAAGATCAAAATCTGTATAGGTGGGTCCTCATGTTAAGGATTCTTAAATCCTTTTGAGTTTTTTTTTTTTTTCAGAATCTGCAAAACTAACTTTTTTATTAAATGGGTTTTATTATAATTTACTGAGTTTAGTGTTTTGCCCAGGGTTTATGTCAAATGACGTTTTAAAAGCATTGCAAAACAACTGGAATGTATAGATCTCTTTTTCCGTTAGAAGCAAGTTATGCAGCGTCAGCTCAATGCGCTGTTCATTAATTATCTACCCTAAGGCTTGGGAGCTGCCTTGTTGAACAACACTATTTGTGATTTCAAGTGCAAGGGAAGAGTGATCTGTGCCCAGCAATTGCGTGTCATCCTTAGGCTTGAAAGATGTTTCACTTTGTTAATTTGATGCTGTCATGCAGCACTGCCTGAAGGTCACTGATGCTTGGAACTGCCTGGACCTGTCCCTGCAACTGCAGCGTCACCAAAACACTGAGGCTGTCTGCTTCACTTTACCAATATGTAGGGCTGTCGAGAAAGCAGTTGAACCTGGATGCAGTGAAAGGTTTTGGTTTTTTATATGGCTTCAGGCTGTTTTTTTATTCACACTGCAGTGGAGGTAGAAAGTCATTAAAGGGACCCTGTCACCAGACCAAATATTCCAACATAAATATTCTCATAATGGTATAGGTCCATTTAATGAATTGTATGCATGTTATGTTTCCTGTAAAATACTCCCTTGTGTAGACATCCAAAAGCCTGTGACCATTGCTGGATGCTGCCATCTTGGATGTGAGGGCAGCAACCCAAGCACACTTGGACTTGGAATCGTGCTTAGCATCTCACTCGTTGCCCGTGGGTAATTAATATAGGTAGTAGCAGGTGGTTAAGTACTGCCCAATGCCAGATGTTAATTTTTGTGAAAAAAATAATAGCAGTGTTGCATTCTTCTTTACAAACTCAAACATTCACTGTATAAGCTGAAAAAATGTTTCAAGGGTTTGCTTTCCTTTGAATCATTTGAATAATTAGTTGTATATTCACTGTTTCTGGGAACTGCTGCACATATGTGTGGCATGGAGTTGACCAACTTCTGGCACCTGTGAACAGATATTTCAGCCCAGGGTGATTGGATTACATTCCACAATTCTTCTGCATTTCTTGATTTTGCCTCAGAAAAAACATTTTTGAAGTCGCCTCAAAAGTTTTCTACTGGGTTAAGGTCTGGGGATTGGGCTGGCCACTCTATAACATCAATCTTGTTGGTCTGGAACCAAGACATTGCACATTTACTGGTGTGTTTGGGGTTGTTGTCTTGTTTAAACACCCATTTCAAGGGCATTTCCTCTTTGGCTCAAGGCAACATGACCACTTTAGGTATTTTGGTGTATTCATATAACTGATCTATGATCTCTGGTATGTGGTCCAGCCCCAAAGTATGAGAAACCTATCCATATCATGATACTTGGGCTATCGTGCTTCACTGTTTTTATTTTGACTTTAATTCAGAGTTTGGGGTCATCTGACAAACTGCCTGCAGCCTCTAGACCCCTGCTTTCATCAGTCCACAAAATGTTGCACTGTTTCTTTCTAGGCCAGTATTGTGTTCCTTGGCAAACTAGCCTCTTCATCACGTCTTTTTTTCAACATTGGGACTTTGTGGGGGCTTCTTGTTAATAGCTTGGCTTCACACAGGTGTCTTCTAATTGTAACAGTATTCACAGACCTTCTTTAACTTTAGACATTCTTTGATCTTCCTGGAGCTGATCATTGGCTGAGTCTTTGCCCTTTGGGCTAAAATTCTATACATTTGAAGGGTAACTTTCTGTTTTCTTTCATTTTTTGGTTGCCATTTTAAATCATTTGAGAATATTTTATCTGAGCAGTTTATCAGTTTCTGCAGTTCTTTATATGTTGGTCATTGTCATGCTGATACTCCTAGGTTGGTCCCATGTCATCAATTCTAAGTTTTGAAGGCACTAAGGCAGCATAATATCCAAAAATGTCCATATTGCCAAAGAAGATGGCAGCCTGAGTTTCATTTCAGTTTACTTTTAATCAGCAGAAACTTGAATAATATATCTGTGAAAATGTGGTGATATTTTTCTTGAAGTGCAGATCTGCTATTACTGGACAGGTCTGTACAGGCTAGTCTGTCTGTGCTTCCTTCACTTTGTCCTATGCAGTGGAATCCAGTTTAACCCACCCTGCTGTCAAACCGATTTATGCAATAGGACAAATGTGAAGTGTAATAACACCCAAGAACCAATAAAAACTAAAAATCTGATTGAGTCTCTTAAGCTGGATATACACTATTCAATTAGTCTATGACCAGGTAATGGTTTAGAGTTTTAGTGTACCTGAATTACCACCAAGTACTGTTTGGTATTAACCTCCCTGGCGGTCCGAAAAATAAATATTTTTAAATGTCAAAACTATACATTTAAAAATACTTATTTTAAATTTTCCGCCTCCCAGTCGCAATGTCTCACCCTCCAGCCGCACGCCCCCACTGCCCGGCTGGCATCTGTGTCCCCAAGGTTCACAAGTCTGAGCCAGCATCGCCAGGGAAAGCAGGTGCCGGGCATTGCTAGAGGTCAACGCGGGAACGTGGGGACCAGGTAAGACCTAAAAACTTCCTGGCAATTCCACCCCGAGTGTGGCTCGGGGTTACCACTTTTGGTATGGATAATTCACCCTGAGCCACATTGGGGATTATTGCTATGGAAGTTAAATGGATTTTGGCAAGGAATTTTGATATGGGGGGGGACTAATGTTTTTTGTGTATTTTTTTTTTATATATTGTGCACAAATTCATATAGGGCTGCTACCAGTAGACAAGTCCATTGCTTCCCGGCTCAATCCCTCTCTGTGCACAGATATAACCAATAAGTAATACACAGGAAAAAATAAAAACATCTTCTGTATCCACACATAAAACCAGCGGATACAGATAACTCTTTCAATATCCAAGCAATTGCTTGTTCCACATATCCAACAATATGAGGGTGAGCCCAAGTAGCCAAGATCAATCCCATTCTGGGGTTCCTATGCTAATGATGGAAATCCTAATAATGAGCACATCCACAATGGAACACATCTGAATTGACAAAAGGCTTGAGAGTGAACGTAACTGAGGACCTAGAATAAAGGCTGCAGTTTTACCAGCAGGGAAGTAGATCATGATTACAATTCCCCTGTTTCACTGCATACACCAGTCAAGCACTTCCTAGTATGTCAATGTGCCTAGGCACTTCTGTGCGTACAACCTTGTGATTCTGAGGGATGTGAACTAAGACTCTGTGATTCCAGATTTGTATTGCTAACTGTTCTTCCTACCGAAGGCTCTGACAATTAGGAAGCAAAGCTCTTCTACAAAAATGACAGCCCCTTTTGGGCCCTGGTGGCCACACTTTTACACTTTGTTACTTGTTGAACAATTTCTGGACCCCAGTCTTCTGTAGTGGAAGTGGGAGCATTCATTTGTAAAGAAGTAATAGCGGTAATCTTTAATTCCCTCCTCAAACATGTTCCCAGCCTCTTACTGTCTATAGCATGTTCTCAAACTCTGACCATAATTTCCTAAAGAATAGCTGCAGTCCTTGAATGTCCTTTTCAAAATTACTGGACATGCTGAACATTATGCTTGGTCTTTAGATAATGTTGGAGACAGCAGCTGAGGCTATCTATACCTCCTATGTTAAAAATTACTATCTTGGGGTGAAGATTTAAAATTTTACAGATTCCATTTACTTATTGGTACTAATTAAGGATTAATATTCAATTAATTTATCAGCTTTCATGTGATAAAATGTTTAAATTGTGTTTTATGCACAATAATCAGTATTCAGCACTCGCCATTCACATCTAAGGCAATTCATTTGGTTATTTAGATTAGATATTTAGATATTAATTTTATCTAAAATAACAAAGTATAGTAGAGCAATCAATGAAATCAACATTTAGCATGAAGAAATACCAGCATTTTGAAACTGTATGTAATTAGAAAACTACATAATATCTACTGGTATATTTTCACAAACTTTCCTCTATTTAGTTTTGTGGTGTTTTCTACATGCCGTTTTCATTACTGAATTACATATTGGTCCTTTTAAATTTTCCAGGTTAGCCACTAGAAGGTGTTTTTTTTTTTTTATTATTATTTAATAGGTATTAAATCAATATAATGATAATGTAATAAATGCAGACCTGGAATTATGTAAGAAGTAATAGCCGTAATCTTTACCTACCTCCTCCAACGTGTCCCCAGTCTCTTACTGTCTATATCATGTTCTCAGGCTATCTACGCACGTGCAATAATTGTCGTTGGGAAACGATCTTTCACGATCCTTTCCAACGACTAATCACTGCAGGATGCATGAACAAGTGCTGTACATACAGCATCATTCTGCTCTATGGAAAGGGAAGGAGGGGAACGCTGCCCTCTCTCCCCTTCACATGCATTATGATCGTTTGTCCTCCATTATCCGTGGATCCGCCAGGACGGTCATTCAGATGGTGGATGACGAGCACTGTACACATGCAAGATTCTGATGTCTGATATCGGCCCCGAACTGATTTTTGGTTTTTCTATTAAAAACACACTATTCCACGTGTGTACTTAGCCTAAGTCTCTCACCATACATTCCTATAGAATGGCTACAGTAGTTTTTAAATTAGGTTTAATGTGATAAAATATTTAAATTGAGTATCATGCACATTAATCAATATTCAGCACTGGCTTTTCATATTTAAAGCATGTTACTAGATTATCTGCAAGAGATCAAAATTTTATCAGCATTTTGAAACTGTATGGATTTAGAATGGCATTTTGAAACTGTATCTTATACTAGCAAATATATATGGTATGGATAAAAAGTTTTTTATCATTAGGATTACATCATAAAAATATTTATTTCCTGTCTGTTTTGTTGACATCTAATATATCCCAATTATATTAGCCTATTATTACCCTGTTCATATCTAGGAGGCGTCCGTATGTCGGGTGTTCTTAACCCGGGGACTACCTGTACTAAATAAATACAGGGTCTGTGGTTGCTGACTGTTTCCCAGACCTTCTGATCATCTGTTATTCATAGTTTTTATATATGCATTCTTTGTTTTACAAATGAATGTGTTTTTGTGTGTTATTTATTTACACTTAGTTGTGGATAGAGTAAGGAAGGTTTAAAAGCCCTGTTTACTGCAGTCCAGGTCTCCATTCCAAATACTTGTCACTGTGACAATGGGTAGTCTGGACAAAAGAGTAAGGGACAGCATATATTTACCTATTTATTTTTGCAGTAGGGGGTAGTTAGAGCCTCTGTTTTTATTGCTGTATATGTCCCATTTGCAGATTTTCTTTTACCTGTTATGAAATAGTCTTTGTAACAGCAAGTGAAATCTGTTTAAAGCTGAATGCCAGGAAAAGAAAATATCATCTAAATACAGTATGTGTATTCCTACTTAAATCATGGTGTACCTGGTAAATTTCATTGAGATCTGTGCAGTAATTTAGTGCGACACTTTGTCTTTGTGTAGGAGCTTCCTATAATAAAAACAGTCAGTGTTGCCCTTTTTCCTTGTGCAGGGGGACTGGTCTTGTATCCGCCCCCAAGTACCTTTCTGTAGGCAGCCTGTAGTGGGTGGATCTGCTGAGTCCGTCCCACAGCTCTGCTGTTTTCACTATGTGGCTATGTGCATTACTCTGCTTTTACAGGGTAATAATTGGGTTTTAAAGGTGTTTAGTGCGCACAGTTGATTGTGGACATTAGGGAGTGTATTTCAAGGAAAGATTTTGTGCCTGGGATAAAGCATAACCAAACCCTTTTTAGCACTCACCTGTCCCTGTTCTGTCTAGGGTGTCACCATCTTTCTCCACATTCTCTTCCTTGTTTCCAACTTCAGCCATCCTGATTGGCTGGGATGACAGGTGCACTGGAGTCTATTCAGTTCCGGAAGCCAGGATTGCCAGGTAGCCCAGCCTCCCATGAGAGAGTGATCAGTTAGGTAAATATCGCCTGTCCCTTTCTGAATTTAAGCTCTGCCTGGTAGCACATGTTTTAGAGCAGAACTTTAGTTCCATTTTTAAAGCGCATTGCAGAGCAGTAAAAAACAGATGGCTTCTAATATTTTCTCCCATCCAAAATTAAACTAAAAAGTTTTACCAAGCCATATACTTTAGGAAATTACACCAGAATCCTTAGATTCCTTGTTTTTAAAATAACAACAAAAAAAATATATATTTCCAAAAAACATTTTTATGCCCAACAAAAAAAATGAACTGCCAACGAACTGCTGCTTCTTGGGAGATGATATATGTAGCTTCTCCTGGCAGCAGCTCCATAGAGAATAATTAGGGGCCGCAGTACCAGAACCGCTCACTGTCACCAGCTGTCAAATGTGCAAACATTGGTTCTTTAGGAACTAGAGGAGCCCTGTAAGTGGCAAGGTGGGTGGAAACGTTTGGGTCGATTGATCCTGAGGCAGGTGTGAACCGGCCCTTACTGCAGGGCTGTTCTTGCTGCTGTTAGGCACGGTCAGAAGCTAAAAAGCAAGAAATGTCATCAGCATTAAGGTTGGGGAATTTAAGCTCTGACTCCCAACAACAAAAATGATTATTTGGCACACATTTTCATACATTATTTTTATTATTATTTCTGTTGCTGGAAACAATTTAGTGAGAGATGAATTAACCACCTTGCAGTTAAGCCCGACCTTCGCTCGGGCAAAAAAAAACTGCAAGGATGGTAAAGCCCGAGATTTTGTACATCCATACTTACCTGG
>NC_092868.1:24709092-24745820 GCF_032062135.1 Pyxicephalus adspersus | reverse complement strand
TTTATATTCATATTATCTACTAGAACCCTTGTTCGGACATATTTCTGTAAGTTACAGGTCTACAATTTAAAAAAAAATTTCATGAAAAACAGTGGATCACTTTTGGTACAGAAATCTAGACCTCAGTGTAACGCTCAGGAGGTTAATGGGAGCAGTACACACAGCTTTGTTCTGTTCTATAAATGAGTGGCAACCCCCATGTTCTCCTCCGTAGGAAGGTACATCCATTGGGACAGATTGATAAACAACATCAGGGAACTGTACACGCTATATTTTCACTCTAGACATCATGATAATTTGTCTCAGTTGACAATCATTTAGTATGTGAACAAAGCCTTGGACAAAGAATGCAAAAATAAATAAATGGAAAAAGTTTACATTTTTGAAACCCTGCACATTTATTTTAGGATAGAATATTTCAATGTTTTATCAAGTCAGTAGTTGCAATTTTATATTGTTTTGGAGTTAAAAAGGAGCATTTGAGGTCATTTATGTCACCTAGATCAGAAAAAGGAAAATTCATTTTCTGAGTGTGAAATAAGGACAACTATGACACATGATTACACATTTGAGTCTATTTAATCCTAAAACTGTGTGTTGTGTTTATGGGGATCACCTAAATATGGATTAAGATAATGAGATGACTTATGTCAGCCTTGACATTTCCTAAGTAGCTTTGTGATATAATTAGTCCCGGCAAAAATATAACCATGTGAGGCTTATATATGTCAACAGTTTCTGGTAGAAAAGCAGAGAAGTTTTTTTTCCCTTAACGCCTACATTCATCATGTCCTTGATAAAGTTCACTTTGTTAGGTGTGCAATAAAGTGTTAGTCAAGAAATAACATCAGTGGGCAAAATAGAACCATATTCTGCTAGTTCCTTTTTAATGCTAGTCTTTTTAAAATGTTTTAATAGACACTTTACCTATGACAACTCTTTTTAAAGTGGAACTAAACTTAAGAACAAGTTGAAGCAGGTAGGTTTATTATAGCAGAAGGGACACTTCTGAATTAAAATAAACTTGCCTACCTGTTCACAATTTTTTCTTCAATGCACATGCACTGCATGCATACCTCTGAATGTTAGGAATAAATGAACCCCTGTGCACATGCACAAGAGTTACAGTATACTAGCCTGGCCAATCAAGATGGATGAAGATCCTGAACCTGGAAAAGGCTCATGTAAAGTTATCTGTGCCATCAGTAGAGTGAGGAAAGGTGAGTGTAATCGAAAACATTTACATCCAGGTAAAATCATTTTAATCGGCCTATTCACAAATATAGGAAGTTGCAGGGAAAGAAAGGCAGACAAATGAATCGTATCACCAAGGCTGTGTACACACATCAGATAATTATCACCCGAGATGTGTATAGCCCTCACTCCACATTGTTCATCAGTCCAGGTTGGCGTGGATTCATGAACAACAATCCAGAACGACTACTAATATTACTAATATAAAGTATTTATATAGCGCCAACATATTATGCGGCGCTGTAGAAAGTCTATTGTTATGTCACTAGCTAACCGTCAAAGGGGAACACAATCTAATGTCCCTACCATACCATAGTCAAACATCATTTTGCAGATAGTGTCCTGGCTAAGATTCGAACTTGGGACCCAGTGCTGCAAAGGCCAGAGTGCTAACCTCTAAGCCTTTTTTCTTCTATGCATGTTGATTCACTAGTCCTCCCTAATATAATATAATATATTTGTATAACTTCTCCTGACATCAAGCATACTTCTTGCATCAGGACTAAAGGCTCTTCAGAGCAGTACTGAGGCACGTCGCTGTGAAATTTCAAGAAAACTATGTACAGCACCCTGATTGTTTCTCCCACTAGCCTACATCTACATAAAGAAGCACAAATTCCCATGATGACTTCTATAAAATTTTTGTGAGTATTAGAGAAATCCCCCAAAAATTATATAGCAAATAGTACTATATCCCAAGTATACAATACAATAAACTAAGGTCAAGGAAAGAAATTTCCAGTAAAAGAAGAACTTTTTGGGAGCCCAAATTGAAGAATATTTAAATTGTTGAATTTATTTTTTTCAAGTAAATCTTAAAAACATATGAATCATTAGCATATACAAATGATTAGTATGGATTGAATTACACAATCATTTATCAAAGTACAAAAGACAAAACTGTGCTACTCAACATGTTTCAGAGAACGGGTAAAAATGGGGATTGTATGTACAGTGGTCGTTCATCTGTCACCTTTTGTCACCGGAATCAATCCTTAAAGATTGTTTCCAGCAACTAAAATCTTACATAGTCTAACTCTCCTTCGGAAGAACTCACAATCTAATGTCCTTGTCATAGTCTAATGCTCATAATACTGTGTAAGGCCAATTATGGCGAAAGCCAAATAACCTGCAAGTATGTTTTTGAGATGTGGGAGGAAATTCATATACACAGGGACTAAATACAAACTCCGTGAAAAGGAGTCATTGTTTCTGAAGTCCATCAATCTGTTGCAAAAACTGACAGCTGTCCACAAATTTATGAGGAGGTATAAAAAAAAGGAAGACAATATAAATGTAAAAACAAAAGGCATGCCAATTTTTTATATAACCTGTATTATAGAATATGTTTTATAGTCAGGTTAGTTCCAACAGCTCTGTGGCAGGAGACATTCATTGGCAATCACTAAAATAGCTCAAAGTGAGTTGGAATAGAACAGTAGAGCCAAGTGAATGATATGGGAGATAACACTGATTCTGACTGAGAAACTGAAAAACATAAAGCTTGTTATAAAAGTGCTTTTTAGGTGTAATGATCCTCCAAAATGACCAATTAAAAAAAAAATCTAGCCAGGTTACATTTTCTGGACTATTTCACCAATGAACACCAGAGGTGTCTGCACAGAACATCATCGCATGCCTATGGATGATACAGGCCATTGCTCCCAATGATGTTTTAAAGCTTGCATGTGTGGGTTAAGGGAAATAAAAATAAAATTATGCAATATAAGGTTCCTTATCACCTACATAAAGGCACAGTAGCGTGTCTTACTTCTACATTACTACTATGGGGATGGATTAGAGAGAATTATTGATGAGTATTAAAGATTGATGTTTCTATACGTAATATTAACAGAAACTAGAGATGTCTGAGGTTCACGCAGGATGATATTGATATATATATATTTAAAGAATTGATAAACCCGTAGCAGCAAGAGCGTAATGTGCATTGCCAGAGGGTGAATACTTATCATTAAAGAGACCCATTTAGAAATTTTATAACATTGCACAAAAATGTAAATGCCTAATTTAGTTTTTTTCATATTTGATTTTCTATTCATTTGCATTGTGAACTTGGGACTTCCCTTCTTACAAGCCATAACCCTCTCCTCATTTGGGAGTGTTTAATTACTCTCTGTGCTGCCCCAGCTATTCAAGGCGGGGGGGGGGGGGATCACAGTGAAAAACTATAGGGTGTCACCTAATTCTTTTGAGGCTGTTAACATGATATCTAAGACAAAGGCCCTCAGGAACAGCTTTTGGAGGTCTACACAAGGTAGGCTTTTACAAGTAAATAATGTACACGTAAAATATTATGGCCTGGTGACAGGGTCTCTTTAAACATAACAGAGGAGCCAATCACAGGGGGTGGATGGTATAGAATCTGGTGCTAGCTCAGATAGAAACCAGTGGCCACATATAGATTGTAAGCTCTTTGGGACAGGGTTCTCTCCTCCTGTGTATTTGTCTGTCATTTGCAACCCCAATAAATATACATTGCTGCGTAACATGTTGGTGCTATATAAATCCTGTTTGATAATAATAATAATAGACAGTGCTGTCACCCTTATACAAGATGTGTTAGACTATATTTTATTTTTATATGCTGCTGGCTTGGAGATGAGTGTTCCAATTCATACACTAATAGAAGTTAAATTAAAATAGTAATTAAACAGAGTTTGCTACTTCTTTATACATGTTGTATATTATATCCAGAAATATTAGCTGCTTAATGCCTGTGCACCCCTATATCTTAAAAATAAACATACCTGCAGCCGCCTACACTGCCTCCTCCAGGCCTAAATACCAGGCCATTCTAAATGGGCAAAACTTTGACACGGAATAGTGTCAGAGTTTGACCACTCCCTCCTGCCTTGTACATATTCCTATTGGCCCAATACTCATGAAGTCCCACTTATTGGCCAACAGCAAGGTATGGGAGGTGGAGGATGGACAAGTTCTGTAACTAGTGGGAGCTTTGTCCAATGAGAATAAATAACTTTCAGTGTTACAATGGTATTATAACCGTATTACTGGTATTACAATGCATAATGGATTTTCCTAACCATAAGTAAAGCAGAAACTTTTTGCTTTCACACAGTCTCTTTCAAACTGAATACCCTTACTTCACCATTAAAAGATATATACACTTTTGTTTGTATATTTTACCTTGAGCTATTGAATAGTGGATTTTTTTTTTTTAAGAATGAGGTTTAGGCATAAATTTAGTGCAGAAAGGTAATTATGTATTTATACATTGGTGATTCATACATAATTATTACAATAATTCAGTAGTATCCCCAATCTTGTTTACATTCACTGGGAATGTAAAGACTGGGATCACCATCCTAGACAATGTTGTTCTACCACCATACAGTGATAAAAAAAATCACTTAAATAAATCTCATAAAACCAGATGTGGTTCTCGTATGGTGTTTTAGATGACAGGTGAAAGTTATGAAAAAAGGAGAAATTATGTAGGATTCTGCAACAGTGCAAGCTGTGACACGGAAACTGTACAAGCTCTCCGGATCCTAACAACTTCACCTCTTTTATGGGGACTATCGCTGTGCATAATAGTTCTACTCCTCTGTATTGAGCATAAACTAGATTTCTACATCTAAACCTGCAGGGTTCCTTTCTTCTTCATTTGGAAAACATGGTACTTTTTACCCAGCATTAAAATATTGATTCACATTGAATCGCACCAGTTGCAGCTTGAATTGCTATACTGATCTTCTCGCTACATAACTTATCCTACATAATTTCTCCTTGCTTCATAACTTTCACCTGTCATCTAAAACACCATACAGCCCCCCCCCCCCGTTTTATGAGATTTATTTAAGTGATTTTTTTTATCACTGAATGCATACCATCCAAGACACCGCCCCCCCCCCCCCCCCCCCCCCCCCCCCCCCCCCCTCAACATCAAACCCCTGAGGAAGCCAGAATTTGACAAAATGCGTTGGAATGTATGAAACCTTTTTAGGTCCTACCTTTGATTTTATGATCACTGTATGGTGTTAGAACAACATTGTCTAGGATGGTGATTCCATTCTTGTGAATGTAAACAAGATTGGGGATACTACTGAATTATTGTAATACTTATGTGTGAATCAACAATGTATAAATACATGATTACCTTTCTGCACTACATTTTGGACCTAAACCTTTTTCTTTATAAAAAAAAAAACTAGAGGTGGCTCAAAGACGCAAAAATAGGTAGAATAGAACTAATCTGTATCCTACTTGAGCTATTGAACACTGTAAACTATATGCAGAGCAACTGTGAGAGCCTGGAAAACCTGTGAAATTATTCTAAAACCCCACCTGCTTGCTATATGATCTAGGTCCATGCTAGAACCCCTTCCCCTGAGTCCTTCTCCAGCTTTGTCTCTGAGCTTCCCGGTTCTAATGCTTCCTGTACTCCCTGGTATCCTATATGACACCATAAAAATCTTCTCTTTGCCTCTGAGGATTTGAATCTTCATCTTCCTAAAACACATTTCATCTGCTGGTGGAAGTGGGGATTGCACCTTAGATCATGCACAATCTGTATTGCTGGAAGCACTCCCTCTGCTGGCCATGTAACTATTAGGAATAATAGGTAACTGGCCAGGTAACTAACAGGAGCAAGCTTCTGCCCAGTCACATAATCTTCCCTGTATGAGGTAGTGACAGAACCAGGAGGTTGTCTGAACAGAAGCATTGCAGCACTCTGATTCTCATACACCAGTGTTTTGTGCTTTTCTGGCTTTTAATATTGCTTCCTGTTCTAATTTTTGTCAGTTCTTACCTCACAAATTTGTAGTATGTTCCAGTCCTTCTATTGTTAGCAGTTGTCGGCCTTAGTGTACTTGAGGACCACGGCCTGCAATTTCCCTAAACTCAATTACCTCTTATTGGGGGTGTGCTGGTGAAACTGAGGGATGGTGTATTAGGCTCTGCACCTCAAGCTAAGTGGGTGGTGGTGACACAAAGGATCCAACTATGCTACAGTTACATTATATTTTCTCAGTAATACATTACTAATGCCTGACTTACTAAATGTGGTGTACAGTTTATTAATATTTTTATTATACAATATTATATATATTTTTTTTGTTATACAATATATAGTGCCGGTATTTTACACAGTGCTTTACAGAGTCCATAGTCATGTCCCTAAATGTCCCTCAAAGGAGTTCACAATCAAATGTCCCTACCATGGTCTTATTTTATGTTTCTTTATGTATGTTATTCTTTAATACAGTCTAAGATCAACATTGGGGGGAAGCCCAATAATCTTCATATTTTGGGCGAATGTGGAAGGAAACCCACGCAAACACAGGGAGAACCTGCAAACTTCATGCTGGTTGTGTCCTGGCTAAGATTCAAACCTGGGACCCAGCGCTGCAAGGGCCACCGTGCTGCCCAGTTTACAATAAAAACAAAACATACATGTTTTATAAAAAACAATAAAAATAATCTTGCAAACATAAAACAGGAAGGTTAATCGGGGAGAAAGGTTTAGTGATGGGAGCTGCTGGCATGCTAACCCCAAAAGAGCAAACTGGTATCTTCAACATCCCGGCTCATAAATGTAGATTTGTAAATCACATGTAAACATCTGTAATTCACTTGTGTCTCTAAAAACCACTTGCAATAGGACTGGCAACACCTGCTCTTCCTGGAGGCAATCCCCAGACTGAATGGCACCTGCTGCTTAGGTTACACATGCTGCAATGACTATTACCAAGGTATGTCAGAGGTCAGGAGGCCATTATCAGCTGGAGAATTCATAGCAGTGAGCTTCCGATCACTGCAAACTGCTAACTATATACAGCTAGCTACTATCACTGATAGGACTAAAAAATCTTCTAATACATATTCATACTTAGTTCAAAATATGTTAGTTTTAATTATTGTAAACCCCAGATTACAGCATTAGGCATGTTCAGACCAGTGTTTCAGTTTTCAGTTTAACAGCTCCAAAATGCTTTCAAAAATTGAATAACATTGGACTGAACGGGTTTATTATCCTTTATTGGACAGGTGGTTGGAAGCAGTAGCATCAGTAAACATGAATTGGCACTGCTTGCAAACGCTTAAAAAAATGTGAGCAGAATTCCTTAGGAGTTGATGAGAAAGGCTTCAAACAGAAGTTTTTTCAAACTTGTCTACCCGTCTTCTGTTTCTTAAAACCCTCACTACTTCCCACCACTACATATCTCCCCTTCTATTGTGTGATACTTCCCCCCACCTCCTAGATTGTAAGCTCTTCTGGGCAGGGTCCGCTCTTCCTCCTGTGTCACTGTCTGTATCTGTTTGTCATTTACAACCCTTATTTAATGTACAGGGGTACGTAATATGTTGGCCCTATAAAAAATCCTGTTTATTATTAATTATAATAATAATATCAAACAGAAACCTGGTGAGCATTGATGGTGATTAATGTATGTTGAATATACATCGTCTGTGACAAGTCAAAAAGACAAAGTGCTATGTAATTGTTGTTTTTGTATATGCATTTTAATATTTTGAAATAAAATATCAATATTTTAATATATTTTATGATTCCACTGTAAGTGTCTTCAAAATCCATAATTTTCATGAGAAATAGTAGGCGATGTTCAATATTTAAAAGTGAATTAGAGTTTGGGAATAAAAGTACCATTTCTGTGTTTGCAGATGACACAAACTATGTAATGGAATAAAGTCCATACAGGATGTCTATAATCTACAAGCAGACCTGGGTGTACTGTTTAATTGGGCAGCCAAGTGGCAAATGACATTTAATATTGATAAATGTAAAGTTATGCACTTGGGAGCTAACAACATGCATGCTTCATACTGTCTAGGGGGGATACAGTGGGGTCGGGGTGGGGTCAGAAATGGAAAAGGATCTGGGGGTTCTGGTAGATCATAGACTTAACCTCCCTGGCGGTATTCCTGAGTGTGGCTGGGGGTTAATTTTCAGTACCACAAGCGGTAACCCCGAGTCACACCCAGGAATACCACATTGTAAAGAGCTTACCTGGTGCCGACAAGCCCGCAGCATCCTCCAGCGATGTCCACCCAACATCTTTGTTCCCAGTGTCATCAATGGGCAGGTGGGCGGCGGTGCTCTGGGGGGCGTGTCTGGTTTAAAAAATTTAAACCGATTTGACATGAAAAAATGCTGTAATAATCAGACCACCAGGGAGGTTAATAATAGCATGCAATGTCAAGCTTCAATATCTAAAGCTAGCAAAGTACTTTCTTGTATTAAAAGAGGAATAGACTGCAGAGATGAAGACATAATCCTGCCCCTGTACAAAGCATTGGTCAGACCACATCTGGAATATGCAGTCCAGTTTTGGTCACCAGTTCACAAAAAGGACATTGTGGAATTGGAGAGAGTGCAGAGAAGGGCAACTAAACTAATAAAAGGAATGAAGGAGATCATCTATGAGCAGAGATTAGCTGAACTGAATCTATTCTCCCTTGAGAAGAGACTTTTAAGGCAGGATATGATCACCCTGTATAAATATTTAAATGGTCCATATAGGAGGAAAAGAAATGTAATCTCTAGATAAGGAAGGGATTCTTCACTGTAAGGGCTGTGAAAATGTGAAATAGGCTCCCCTAGGAAGTAGTTTCAGCAACTACCATAGATTGCTTTAGGAAAAGCTGGATACTTTTCTTGGAGTACAGAATATAACTGGATATTAAAGCGTTAAAGTAAAGACAACAGAGGCTGTTGATCCAGGGGACATCCAATTCCCTTATGGGATCAGGAGGGATTTTTTTTTGTGTTGGAGCAAATTGAACCAGGGGCAGACTATGCCTTCTCTACAATAAAACAAACATGCTTGTTATTTCGCAATTATTCAAGTAAACTTGGCTTTTCCTCACTCCAGCGATTGCATTTTTACCTGGTCCTCTTTTTGGGATCTTTGTCTATCTTGAATGGCCAGGCCTGCTTGAAATTTTCTAAAATAAATTTGGGTTCAGTTCCACTTTAAACCCTTATTAGATTCATAGACATCTACAACCTTGTTTCTGAGAGCCCTAGAAAGCTCATTTGATCTTGTCGTGATAATACAACTCAGGGTAGTAACAAAGCGAACAGTAGACCCTAGATATCTGAGGTAAAAATAAGACCTATATACTCCCAAAGGAAGGCCTAATTAGCATACTTACTTTTTCCATGTGACAAATCTAAATTGTATGTTCATTTAGATTATGAGAATGAATACATCATTTCAATTTGTCATGTGATTACTTTATCTGCAGGCACTGTTCGGTTAACAGGCAATGAAAAATGTTTGACTGTTGCCAAATCTGTTGAAAAAGATAATCATTTGGGGTATTTACATTTTCACATGACTGTTTATGTATGTCTGTATACAAAATATTAAGTGTTGTTGTTCCTTACGGTATTAGCATGACACTGTTTTTGTGAATGTGCCCTGGGGTTCCAAACCACACTGGCACAAACAGATTCTGAAAATACATTAGGCTAATAAGCACCTTAGTGTTCCCTCCTATCCCTGGAGGAAGCAATAAATAGGCATAATAGAAGAGCAAGGGGTTTTCAGGTATATTACAACCATGCCAAGATACATCATAATATGTAATTATAGTAGGATTGCCAGAATTTCCTGGGAAGTATATAATTATTAGGTCTAATTAAAGTGCATCCAACCGAGAGAACAAATATGTCATTGCAGTTTACCAGTCCTTAGATGTGATGGTGGCATTAGTCTTCTTTTTTCTATTTGTATCTCATTTGCAACTGGGAATCTTGCCAGTGACACATATCCTGTCCTAGGATGACCACACTCACTGACCATACTGCATATATGTGAGAGCGGTGTTCCAACAACACTTAGGACAGAAAGTGTTTTAGTATTTATCAACCAGATGTAACAAAATCATTCTAATATTTTAAACAGCCCAGTCAGGAGCAGCTTATTTGTTAGTAATAAATATCCTTAAAGTCTAATAACATTTTATGTGCATTGGTGGAGTAAAGAGAATCACTTTTTTCTATTAATCAGAGCAGTCATCATTTATGCGGTTGGTTATTTCTTTCAGGTTATTGGACCACCATAAGAACCAAGAAACTACAAGCCCAGTAGCCCAATAAGGTAAGACTGCACATAATTTCAAACTGCAATATTAAACAAGAGACATTCCATCAGCACCACCATTCCAATAATTACTCACAGGTTCATATACATATATATACATATACACATACATATACATATATATATATATGTATATTTCACACTAATTCGCCACTATTTAACCCTTGTATTTCATTTTACAGCGACTATATTCAGCACATTGTATTATCCACATGTATTTGTTGCAGTGTCAACTTTTTAATATTATTAGTTACATTTCATTACTATTACTGAAAATAATTTTGATGCGTAAATGTATGTGTAATGTAGGTTGAGGGATGTTAAAAATTAATCTGTCCCCCGGTGCCATTGAGCTTTATTAGTATTTTCAGGAGAGGTCAGCAATGACAATCTCTTTAGTTCTCCCTGCAGGTTTTCTTCAAGGTTAACTTTAACTGGCCTGCATTTTTTTTACACTGTCCAAGAATGTATGGTCATGCTTAAAACTTTAAGAGGAAATGATAAAAAAGGGAACTGTAAGAGACCAAGAGCTATCTTCATTCTGGGAATGGATCATTTTCTGTTTCCAATGGCATGGCTTCAAGTGTGATTAAATACATTTTTTAAATGAAGAGTCACTGTAGGCTCTTTGGACTTGTTTTGGATAAGAGGGTGTCATATTCTTCTTCAGTTCTGTGAAACGCTGGCTGAGCTGTCATATTTTGCCATCACTACATTATTAGTTATGGTCCTAAGTGCCTATGGCCTATGTATTTTTAGTGTACTCATAAGATATGTTTATACACCTCAGGCACTGTGTGGGTTAGAAGTGCATCAACACCCTCTTCTCCTGTTCTACTCTTATTATGAGATATTATCAAACATTCCTTCTCATCTGCTATTGCACTGGAATAGGAGGGACAGGCATTCGAGAGAGTCTTGCCCCTGGTGCTAATAATATAGATCATAGTAATAGTTGTGGAATGTTCTGAATTTCAGCAGGCCTCAGCTTGCCTGCGTTATGATGGGGCACATAGAACATGCATACCGATACTGATCACTCACAACCAAGCCTATCCTGTTCACTGGAAGAGAGATGAGTGGGAGATAGAGAAAACTAGTCCGTCAAGTGCATATAAATCAATAAGGAAATACCCACTTGTAACTCCCATATTCAAATGATGCCCATTTAAAAAACTGCTCGAATTTTACAGGTAGAAAGGTCACCTTCTTTAAAGGGCTGCTGTCTTTTTCTTGAACAAGATCAATCCTTCAAAACAGATATTTAAATCAGCTAAATACAAAAATGGGATACATATCAGGAAACTGCCAAAGTATTTGTGGTTTTGCCTATTCCTGTTTTCGCCATGTAACTGGACAGTAAATGGAGAAGAAGCACACCAATGAGTTGATACCTCTCTCCTCCTATTAGTATGTGCCTTGAACCAGCATTTTTCTCTACTCTTTGCAATGAATTTGACTCATTGTACTGCTTCTTGATCCCCCTGTCTTAACAACACTGCTTATAATATATTTTTTGCTTTTTATATTTGCCTGGAGTTTAGCTTTAAGTCATTTTTGGAGGAAGAGACCTGATTTTCCATTCATTTTATTATTATTAATATTATTAATAAACAGGATTTATATAGCGCCAACATATTATGCAGCGCTGTACATTAAATAGGGGTTGCAAATGACAGACTAATACAGACAGTGATACAGGAGGAGAGGACCCTGTCCCAAACAGCTTACAATCTAGTAGATTCAAGGAATTGGAATTAGAATTGGAAACATGTCCATGTGGAAATTTTGAGCATTTTGTAAACACATTGGTAAATGTAATATAAAAAAATAAATTGTTTGAAGATTCTGTTAACAAATTGATGTTGTCATTTGCTTGTTTTTTCCCCCCAAAACACTGTATCTTACTATTATTTAGCAGCCTATGAATCCAGGTTCTTTCCCCAGGCTGACAGGTGTAGTCTGGGAGAATGAAATTGGTCCAGACAGGAAGAGGGAATAGTTGTCTCCAGTAATCAGAACAGAACATATCTAGACCTGGTTTAGTCACATACACTGACTTACTTTAATGCAGTCACTAGCAAGACAGGCAAGATATTAAAGCATTTCAGATTCAAGTAGACGTTTTTCCCAGGTGAATCTGTGACTTCCAATGTTATATCAACTTAAATGCCATTTCTCATTCCAAACATATTTTAATTTAAATTATCATGGATCCTTACATTTTGTTCTAACATTAACCCCCCAAAACCCTTACATTCTTTCCCTAACCTTAACCCTGCCATTAAAGGGACACTCTGGATTAGTAATAGGCAAGTCTGTGGGTTTGCTAGAAAGACACAAAGCTGGCAAAATTTCCATTGGCTTGTAACTGTCAAGGGCAGTTTAAGAACCATCCCTGACAATCAACTACCAATTGGGACACTGCCCTATGTGTATCTTAACAATAGGCCCACAGAGGACAAGAAAATAACTTTTATATCATTTCCTATTGACTCAAGGACTGAAAGTACCAAGAGGAATTTTCATTTTTAAAGCATTGGAATGGACATTGTACATTTACTGACAAAATAACCTTGCAGATTGTGGAGCATTCAAGTACCCCAGCACACATCATAGATAAGTATTGCAAACAATGTGTTTCCAATCTCACAATAATACCTGTATTCTTTCATATTACACTCCTCAGTACCGGTTGTGTATGAAACACAGCAGGCGGTATTCCCTAACAGCGTCTCCAATATTTACCTTACCAACCAATTTAAAGTTCAGCTACTAAAACTTCCCCACAAGTGCATGGAACAAGCTCCTAAAGAGCTAAACTTGCACAATTGCTCCAATGTCTACATACACATAGAAAGGTTGTAGAACTTAGACTGTCTGGACTGGAGTTTCATTGATCCTGTAATATATAAAGCCAACAACCTTAATGGAGAATGAAAGGGTTAAGCTCCTATCAGTTTTTTTTCTGCTATTTGTTTTTCTTTTCCCTTTTTTCTCTGTTTTCTTGACTAGGCATCAAGAAAAATATTATTCCCAAAGTTGTCACTAAAAAAAGTGTCCTCATTGGAATATTTCCATAATTTTCCTTTTCTGGTAACAACTTAAAATTTTAGATAGAGAGTAGGAGGAGGTGAACTAGGGATCAACCACAACAACCACAAAACCCTCATGTAGGGTGAGGGTTCAGGGTTTAAACTTTGAGTGCGTGGATGTCCTAGGTTTGTGAACAGGTAGACAACCCTGTATCTAATACCCCTATTAGTGAGCAGTGGTAGTTTGGGCTCACATTATCTTGAGTAAATGTTAATATCTAATCCAGATAACCGATTGCACCTATTGGGGCCGTCAACCTTGGCATAAAGTGTCAGTAATTAATTATTCCAATGCCCATGTTCTGGTCAGGGCAGTCAAGATGGCCAAAGAAAAGGACCATGTTAAGATATTGGCACCTGCAAAGAAGGAGAGGTAAAATTAGTTCTGCTTTACAGCATTTTGAGTATGGTTATAAAGGAACCTCTGGCTTATAGAGTTGCCTGGCCTGTAAATGCATGAAATTTATGATTTATTGTTTTTATGTTATTGCGGCAAGGATACGTTTTTGTAGAGCCAGACAGTTCTGGGCCTCTGTGCTTCTCAGCCCACAAAGCTATAGTGGTTGTAATGTTTTTGGTACCTTGACAACTGGGTTATTTTGCAGTTGTGTCCCTAACAATAACACAGGACCCTTTTTAACATGTTATACAGGTTCTACTGATTATTTCAGGGAATTTCCTTATTAATTGACAGCAGTTGTGTAACCTGTTTTTGAACTAATTTCTGAATACTGGCTTCAGGAATTCCTGGAAATTAATATAATTGAATTCGTAGATCTACAGCAGGGGAAATAAGTTTTGAACATGTCAACATTTTTCAGTAAATATATTTCTAATGGAGCTATGGATGTTAAATTTACACCAGATCTCGATACAAACCCAAGTAAATTCATAAAAAAGTATGTACAAAAATTTAGGTTATGTGTAATGAAGTGGAATGGCACAGGGATCGAGTATTAAACAAGCTTACTGAAATTAAGTGAAATTAAGTTAATATTTATGGTGGCACAAATAGTATTTTGATTTTACATCAATATAAAAAAGTATGGACTGACTTTTAAAGGTATTAACATAAGCAATTGCTTTTTTAATCATTCAATAAAAATATCTATAGTATCACGATAGTTACATGATAATGTCAATATTATCATGTAACTTTGTAATGTGGAAAAATGAAGTACTTCTTTGGCACTATCAACTGGTATTGCCCCTCTTTGTAGGCATTCAATTCTAACCAGTGTCTGACACTCACTTTGAATTTTTAACACTCCTCTATGCAAAATTTTTCGGTTACTATATGCTTGTTGGTTTCCTTTCATGAATTGCCTGTTTCAAATCCCCAACAATAAGGAAGAACATGCAAGTTTTTGGGACTTTTCCGGCCAATTCAATTCCAGAATAACGTAATTACGTAAAAACCTTTATTTCGATATGAAGCAAACATCAGCAATCTTTTAACATATACAAACATGTGAAGTAAGCAATATCTCCTGTGCAAACACCAGGAAAATGGCGTGACGTGTTTCACAGAAAACAAGGTCCGCTTCTTCAGGACAATTCAGGAGATCTATAACAATAATACACAGTCAGAAAGTTAATAAATGTATACAATATATATATATATATATATACAAAGAAAAATGCACAATTGAATTGATAATCAATATAACTCACTATGATGCCCACATCAGTCCAAACATCTCTTTAACATCAAGGTGGAAAATTTAAAAGCAAATAAAAGGGCAGCAGGGTACAAAACGTCTCCAATAGGTTCCTACCAATATTTGAAGATGCCTTATTAAGGGACAGTAAGAAAGATAAATTGAATAGATTGAAATCAGTTCAATTAACTAGTGATTGATTAACTCCAGACTCATAGTAATTACTGTGTAATTACCCAATTATAACTATAATGAATTTATTTAAAATAAATGTGTGAAATTCTTATACTGGTGCTTCATGCCATGATTATCATTAATTACTATATTAGAAGACTAAAATCAAATTCCTTTGATTTTGTTGATTTGTTTGGAAAACCAGCAACTTGATTAAGAATACAGGTAGGGTTATACTCTATGGTCATATATGGTACAGTTATTTATCGTTTGATTAGTATATAAAGGGCAGTCCATTTAATAAACTGATACATTTTTTTTCTTTCATATGTTCAATTATTAATTAATGTCAAAATCAAGTTTTTCAGCACTTAATATGGAAATTAGTTAAAAACGCGATAAAACATACGGCATAGGCGTTTTCCAGCATTTTAAAGGTAAGCTCTAAAACGCTAATAAAAGTGCATAAAAATGCAATAAGAACATTTACATGCCTTTTTAAAAAAAGTCTGTGTAGACCCAGCCTTAACCATGTGGGGTAAAGCATCCAGCGTGGCTGGCCGCTACTTGTGCAGCTTGAGAGAATTCAATAATTATAACCACCATTTATCATAAAAAACATAATGAGGTTTTCAGAAGGATCATAGAAGAGAAATTTTGGGAGAATTCTTTTCTTTGCTGGATGTATGTGTTGTGAATGGATCGCATTATTGTATATACATTTAAATAACTATAATAGTCTTTTCAAATACAATCCGCAAAAATCTAAACAATCACAATGTACATGATATATCATATCAACAAATATTATTATATACACAGTTTATTACAAAGTCAAAATCGATTTGTCCCATACATTCACAATATTTTTATGCATTAAACATTTAGGTATTTTACATAGTAGATAATGGAATGTCAATATTCATAGGGAGAAGAAGATTTCTTGTTGGAGTTCCAGCTAACCGGTGTCACTACAAAAAGGGGTTTAAATATAAAAGCTTAATTTAGACCTGGGTATGTGGTGGCGTCTAAAGATCCACTTAGTCTCTCTCTGTAAAAAAGTCCTATTCCAGTAACCTCCACGAGAGTCATATGGAACGTTTTCAAGCACTGTAAACCTCATTTCTTTTTCATTGAAATTCTGATACTTGGCCATGTGAAGACTAAGCGGGGTGACTATTTTACCATTAAAATTATTGTAAACCTGTTTGTATATTCTCTTTCTAAATTCCCGCTTAGTCTTTCCTACCTAAAAACAACTGCAGATACAAAAGGCCAAGTATATACCTCCTCTAGTTTTACAATTCACGTTTTGAGTTAATCTAGGGATAAAAGTAATAGGAACTGGGAACTCCTTGTTTTGACTTTTTCCAACAACAAATTTGCATTGGTTACATGAACCGCAGGGGTGGACTTCATTCTTCACTATACGTTTTCTTTGTTCTTTCTGATAGTGACTGTGGACTATTTTATCTTTTAAGGATGGTAGCTTTCTAAAGGGGAATTGGGGATAATAATTTAGATGTTTTTTATGCATTGATCCGACATTAAAATTGGCCAGAATTGTTTACAGATGTCTCTCAACATCTTTTGTTGGGAGGAATAACTGGTGATAATTCTCACTTCATTCAATTTCTTTTGCTTCTCATTTTTGTCAGTTGTAAATAGTAAAGTTGAGAAATCTAATTTCTTGGTTTGTTGGTACGTTTTTTAAAAAATTGTTTTAGTATATCCTCTCTCTTGAAGACTTTTCTGTAAATCTTTAGCAGCTATTTCAAAATCCTCATTTTTTTAACAATTTTGTTTTAATCTGCTGTATTGTAGGTATGGTATACTTTGTTTTAATGTTTCAGGATGTGCACTTTTGGCCGCTAAAATAGTTTACCCAACGGTTGGTTTCCGATATAAATTCGAGGATATGGTTAGATCAGTACCAATCCCCAACATTTAAATTGTATTCAAATCAGCATTTTGACAAAGTCAGTCCATAAAACTCTGTTTTGTCTTTTTGGGTTATTTCTTGACAAATTTGCTAGTGTGCATTAGATCAGAATTGTGTTGTAAGATTTATTTCCATTTCAACTTCAACTTTTGGACACATGGCCTCAAATTCTCATCGAGGACAGTTTGATATAAAGTACATTTCAGAGTTTATTGAACAACTGCCAGCTGGCCAGACCTTGAAGCACGAAAGAAATCCCAAACAATATATTTTAAAGTTGGTATTGGGTTCTTCTCCTGTAAATACTGTTTCCAAAATAAGCCTGCTGTTACTGTGGACAAACAATTTAGCACATTTGTTCAGAAGGCATGGTCTTGGTTTATTTTTTCCCTGATAATCTGTAATTTTTTCCCTGATAACACTGGGGAACAATTTTGGGAATATGGAAGATGGCTTCAGAACTCCTAGCATCAAGACTGCGTGAGAAGAACTTACTTGAAAAAGGAACAAAGGTATTGTACTTTCGAACCAGAGAAATTGCACTTCTCCAGTACTTTAGAACTGACAGTGGCTTTGTGTATCCCCATAACATACCTGGTTTAATGGAGGAATTAGGAATTCCAATCTATAACTCAACTGAATCACCACTATTCATCGATAGCTCAAAGCGCAGCTTAAAATCTGTCCTCCTTCACAATGGCAATTTATTTGGGTCAGTACCAATTGACCATTCAGTTTCTCTTTGTGAAGAATATGCAGACATAAAGAGTCATTTAGTTGTTGCAATATCACCAACACAATTTGGTCATCTGTGTTGACCTTAAAATGATATGCTTCCTTCTTGGTCAGCAACGCGGATACACCAAGTATTCCTGTTACCTGTGCATGTGGGACAGCAAAGCTCGTGAGAGGCATTGGGTGGAAAGGAATTGGCCTCCAAGGTCTGTCCTAAAACCAGGTGATCCAAACATTCTACATGAGCCACTTGTTGATGAGAAAGAATATTATATTCCCGCCTCTGCACATGAAACTTGGGTCTGATGAAGCAGTTCGTTAAAGCTTTGCCAACTGAAGGAGATTCGGCAGCTCATCAAAAATGAACATTTTATCAGGACAATGTCAGAAGTTGAAAAGAATGCTTTGTTACCATTTAAAGCCTTTGTCAATGACTTTCTTGAAAAACACACAAGCAAATTATTACACAGAAATTGTCCAGAAATTCTACAGCTACAAAATTCTTGGTTGCAATATGAGCATTAAAGTGCATTTTCTGCATAGCTATCTTTCTAACTTCCCAGAAAACCTTTGTGCAGTCAGTGATGAGCAAAGTGAACAATTCCACCAAGATTTGAAGGTCATGGAAGGACAGTATTAGGGTAGATGGGATGTACATATGATGGCTGACTATTGTTGGAGCATCCAGCGGGATTGTCCTAACACTGAACTCTCCAGGAAAAGCTATAAGCATTTTTACCTTTTACCATTTTTACCACTTACCCGATTAATTTTCAAATGTTTTAGTTTTAAAAAAATGTCATAGAGTAACAATAAATCCTTTGTAAAAACAAAAGAAATTTAAATAAACAGTACATTCAAGTTATTATATCATTATTTTTTCATTGTATGTAAAATGTGTATGTTTTTTGACAAAAATGGAGGGTAGCCTGTATCGTGAAAACTGGATGTGATAGAAAAAAACTGGAGTCATTTCTGGATTCACCACCCAAAAATTTGTAAAAAAACAAGTGTAAAATTTAACTCAACACAAAATGCATTCCCCAGTGTAATCTGTAATTTTGCGAACAGAAAAAAAAATATATCCTAGCACACCTTTTTTAATTATGGAAGCAGGAAGCATGCTATGCAATACCAACTGTTGCAGGAGTTATCTCCTGTTAGGATTGTGGGATACTTCTTTTTGTACCAGCCAGCTCTTATCTTACAGTAGGCTGGTCAGTCCTGGACAGTTTATTAATTATTTGAAATCCATTCCATTTGCAGTTTATTCTTTTTACAATGAAATGATCAGATTGAAATAGTTTGGTGATCTTGCTAAATACTTTGTATACTCAACAACCTTTCTCCTGAAGGTCTTAGAGAGCTTTTTTAAACATGTATGACAAAGCAAAACAGGTCCATCGCAAGGAGAAATAAAGATCCTCTATATCAGATGTTTAAATAAAAAAAGACAACTACCATTCCCCATAGTTGTATTATTATTGTCACCTAATCTAAAGCATCTATAATGATCTGAATTTGAAGTGGTGGTTCTTAACATTTTCTCATAAGATGCCATGGACCATTTCTATTGTTTTCCACAGTTGCTCATCTTGTGAACTGTCTTGTGAACTAGTGTATTGAGTTATGCCTCCTGGCTTTGTTATATATCTCCTTGGGGAAACTTTGTTTATATTGAATACTGTCAGGTAATACTGCTATGTCCAATATTCTATTTTTGATTGCAGTATTCCCTTTTTTCATTTACAGTATATAATATTTTGAAGCTTTGTTTGTGCTATTCAGACTTTTCCTCTGTATGTCATATTAGAAACTAGATAATCGTAATTTAAATTATGTGAATGAATGCATCATGGTTATTTATGTGTAATTTTTTCACATAGTAGGTACTGTCTGAACATAGATCTAACATTTGCTTGTTAAAAATTGTATAAAGTATCTGTAATGCGCCTGGGCACACAAACCATAGCCAACTCCAAGAATCCTTTTGTCAAGCTTTATTACGTCATAAAACAAGACAAGAGTTATTCACAGATGATCAGACCGATAAACATGGTACAGAAGGGTAAGGCAAAGGTAGGTCAGGAACAATCCGAGGTCAGGGCAGGCAGCAGGCAAGAGTAGTCATAAACAATCCAAGATCAGGGCAGGTGGAGTTCAGGCAGAATCAGGTATCAGACCGTGTAACAACACAACAGGTTAATACGAACCAACACAGAGAACTCACCCAAGCACACTGTACACACAGAGGCTTATAGCGGGCAATGGTGTCCAGGACATGTTCTCCTTAAATGGCCAGAGTGCCCAATGACCTTGCGCCACCTGGCACCATTTGATTGGAGGATGACTGAATCAGGGAATTCAAACTAACTATGTCCCGCCCCGCGGCGTGGCAGCCGAGTGCCTCACCCGGGGGGGGGTGCAAGAGGCACGCATGGTAGCGCACGCACCTCTTTCTACAGCACCCCTGGGACGTGCCCCACTTTGCACGTCCACAGGAGTGTTGAGATCAAGAACTTCTCTGTTCACGTCCATAGGGATGTGAGGGTGCCGCCTGGCCGAACAGTAGTTCGGCCAGGACGGATCCCTCAGCCTGCAGGGAGAGACAAGCTGCGAGCAGGGCAGCAGCCACGCTGCCTGCTGCAGCGGCATCTCCCTCTCCAGCTGTGATCCCCAGGGATGCCGCTGGCTTGCTGGAAAGGTAAGTTCCTTACAGTATCCTCCATTTCCATCTAATCTATATCCTTCATATGCATGGACATTGCCTTCTCATGGAACTGACCTCAAATGCACTTTCTATTATTCCTTTAGGCAGGTGTGTCACAGAGCTCGATTCTTACATAATCTGAATAGCCACTCCATTCTCTTTTTCCCATTTTTGGGAAATCTAGATTTCCCTCAATCAGTATGATTTGCATCTTTGGAATCTTGGCCAACCTTCAGAGTTTTAACAATTTAATCCTTAATAAAACCTGCTAACAGTATACCCCTCTCTTTTAAAGAAGCACCACAACAGTTAACCCCTCTTAAAGAGGCACTTTTTATTTATCTGCAAACGAAGTCTCTTGCATACTTCAGAATCTTTCTGTTGAGGATTGGTCTAATTCTTTAGACCGATTATTCTCAAACCCCAACCTGGCCAAAAAGGTATTTTTAATTCATAGATCCAGCTCCCTCTGGAATATGCAAAGAGACATTCAGGCACAAACAAATAAACTGTTCACTTTCCCAAAAATCAGCCACAGTTATCTTGTTGGATTTCTTTAGGCATGGAAAACCATCTTGGCCACCACATATAGGGAAATGGTGCTGAAAATATTTCATTACACTTACATTTGATCCCATTGTACTTTTCTTATAGGACTCAGTGGCTCCAACTGCCAGAACTGTGTTGTGGTGGACGCAGACCTCTAGTCATAGACCCCGACCCCTTCTGGTCTATTCCTCGAAATGTTTATGTTTGTGTTTCAGATGGAATGGATGGAGGCATCTCTGCATAAGGATCCCAGGGATAAGAGGTACTTCAAAGTTTGGGAATCCTTTATAGATACTCTTCCTACTCTTACGAAAATTATTCAATCTTACCAATTAACTTTTTGGTATACATTAGGGATACTTTTGAATTGTGTACATATCAATTCCACTGCCTCACCTCTTTTTGCTCATTTAGGGCTTCATTTAGCCTTTTGCTCTAATTAACTAAAAGGTCTGGATCCGGATGATATCTACTGTGTTCCATGGGTTCCTGATTCTGAGTATGTTTTAGTTCAGGTATCTTATTGTTTCCTGTTAAATTGTTACATTGTATTTATATGATGTTATACCTTGTTTTTATGTTAAACCATTTATATTTGTAATATTATCGTATCATCAGAAAAATAAAAAACAATGCTTAAATACATTCCTAACATTTTTTAATAGTTCTACCTCATTTTTACACAAATCTATGTACAGCAAAGCCCCAAGGATGAAATTGCATGTAAATGCAGTCAAGGGCCGTCAGCTGGATTGGCTCCCCTGTATAGTTGAAATTGTCAGGTATATTGTAGGCTCAACTATTCCAGCCAACCTTGACAGTAATCAGCAGCTGCTGGCTGGACTGGCTGCCTTATAGCTGCCAGCTGACAGTTATAGCCTTGAAACACATGTAAATAATGCAGGATTCCCATTTATCCAGCAGCTGGGCAGAACTCCTGACGTTGTACTGTGGGCACACAACTGTTGCCCCCTTATTTCTTTGGCAAATCATGTTTTTATGGAGGGGGCCTGTATGTTTGCTACCCCCATTTCCTATCCAGGAAGTTCCCAAGCCTAAAATGAGTCTGGTTTTAAAATCTCCCAACGAGATCATTTATATCCTTTTTAAACCTTAAAGCCAAAATATTGGCTAGAATTTGTAAGTCCAAGGAAGAAAGATTGGTCTATAATTAGACCATATGTATGTGTCAACATTTGGTTTTGGGAGCATACAGATTGCAGCAGTAACTGTATTCCTTCACATTGCACATCCTTAGAATCTCCATACAAGAATTTAGTCAGGTGTGAAGCAAGAGTATCAAAAGATTTTACATAGTAGTGGGCTGAAAACCAATCCGGGCCTGGATGCTTCAGTAGTTTCAGTGATTTCACAGCAGCAGTGGTTTCAGCTATAGTGAGCTGGACTTTAAAAGCTACATAAAAAGTGTTGGGTAGATTTGGTAAAGTGATGGAAGATAAAAAGTCCCTGGGTCACTGTACAACTGAGCCAAATGTTTACACAATTTGTCCAGTATAGCAATGGAATTACTAGTCATGTTGCCAGGGCCTACTTTCAACCTAATGAAGGATTTGAGTTCCTAAGCCTTTTGGTTGACAGGGTGTCTTCACGTAATACTTATGTCTGGTCCAACACAGCTGCTTTTCAGCCTGTTGAGTCAAACACAGGTCAAGCTCAATCGTTTTGCTTCCAGTTGTTTCCTAAGGTCCGGAGTAGGAACTGTCTTATAATGGTCCACCAAGGAGGCATATTCCTTCTCTAGAAGGTAGAGCAAAGAAGTTCTCGCTTTCTTTCATTGAGAGGCTAGTTTTATTATCCTGCCAAGTATCACTGCTTTATGCCCATTCCACAAAACATCCACGGTGATGTCGGGTGTCAAATTCAAAGCAAATTTCTCTATAATACAGGTCTGTATGCTTTGGAGGATTGCCAGGCCTGTTTTCTGTGTCTTCTAATTGGTGATGAAGGGACTGGATCTCAGCTTTTAAAGCATCAATTTCTTCCTCATGACACACTAAAACAGTTGTAACATCGTCCATCCTACCTTCAAATTACGTCGTGCAATAGCTTAATTTTCTGATTTCCCTGGAATGTCATCTTTAATTTGATAAGATGTGAAGGCCATTGCCAAAACCAAAAATCTGACTTGGATTCTCCAACTGTTGACAGGAATCTTTCTGATTTTGAATTAACTGTTATAAACACCTGTAGTGGCTGCCTTAGCACAGGAAGTTAAGGGAACTTTGGCAAGATTTTTATTATTTTTAAATTGTATGTATATAATACCAACATATTGTGCAGTGGTGTACATTAAATAGGGATTTCAAATGATGACAGATACAAACAATGACACATAAGGAGTTGAGTACCCTGAGCGAAATAGCTTACAATCCAAGATGCGGGGGAAGTAGCACACAATAAGAGGAGGATATCGAATGGAGAGTGAGTAGTCAGGGTTTAACAGACAGAACAAGACGGATAGGAAATTTTGGAAGGATGAAAAGGACGAGGAAGAGAGTTCAAGGGAATAGGGGCAGCCTTAGAAAAGTCCTGAAGCCACGCCGAGCAGGAAGTCATTAGTAGGTCATTGGAGGAACAAAGATAGCGGACAAGGGTATATTTTTCTATCAGGTCAAAAAGGTAAGTGGGACAAGAGCTGTTAAAGGATTTGAAAGCAAAGCACAGTAACTTGATTTTGATTCTGAGGTCTAATGGAAGCCAGTGTAGAGAATTGGAAAGAGAGGCAGCAGAAGAGGAGTGTTGGGAAGGATGTATAAGTCTGGCTTGCAGATAGTAAATGGAGATGATGAGAGAAGAAAGGAGACTTTTTCAATGTAACAGGTCTGATAGAGGTAAGTGTTGATTTACAGAGGAAAAGGAAGAAATGGTTTGAGTGGTACAGTAAGCAGAGACATCATGTACGATTTTGACGATTTTATCTTTAAAGTAGGCGGCTTTGTCTTGGGCAGAAGAGGTGGTTGTAGGGGGAGCAGGTGTTGGGTTTAGGGTGGAGTCAATTGAGGCTGCATGGGTTGGAAGCTTGAGAGAATATAGTAGCGGAGAAATAATTTGCTTGGCAACAATGAGTGCAGTGTTTAAGGGGTTCATGAACAAGTATTTTAGTTTGAATTCACTAACAGAGATGACAAAACATGGTAAATAACAGAACAAAAGGGACCAAATAGAAGTTCATTGTTGGGGTTTGGATACACTTTACCTGTAAATACAGTTTTACTTTAGCTACTTGTAACTCAAAATGCTGGACTAACATATGAGTGCAGAGTATCCCTTAATCATGAATTTCATGTTTTAAAGGAAATCTGTTGTCAGTTGACATTTTCTAACGTATTCTGAAAATTATATTTGCCTGGCTGTCACTCTGATGTTTATCGGCTTTACCAACTTTTGAGTTAGGAGAAGAATGTCCTGAGTTAAAGCTTTTTGCTTGCATCAGGTAGGTCTGTTGATGCAGATCAGAAGTAGGCCCCCTGCTGGTTATATTCCACCAGATAAATTCATGGGTAAAGCTACGTACACACTTTCAATTAATATCGTTGGTAAACGAACGACGAACGATCCTGCACGATATCTGCGAACAATCGCATGGCACCGATCCTGTACATACAGATAACGACACGATCGTTCGCAGATATTGTACACACGATAGATGTGATCGTTTGAACGATACAGGAAATGACGTGCACCTGGAACAAATAAATATTTAAATAAATATATATATATAAATATATATATATATATATATATATATTTCTCTCTCTCTCTCTCTCTCACTGAACGACCGTACACACGATAGATGGTCAACGATCGTCGTCCAATCCGAACCGCCGGTCCGGTCGTTCATTTCCAACGACTATCCTCGTTCCTCGGCGTCGTTGGTTACTTTTTTTACGAACGATTTTTGGCCAATCGGTCGTTCGTTGTTCATTTCCAACGATAAAAATTGGAAGTGTGTACGCAGCTTAAAACGTCTGCAAATAATTCCCAAGAGCAGTACTCCAAACAACCAAAAAATTCTCACAAAAAACGGACCCTACATCTTTTTTGCCTCTAGCCTCACTGCAGATAATTTCTTCCTTGGCACCAGAGGAATTACTTTGTAATACAATGGAATAATTGCAGTCCTCTCTAGTGCTGGGTTTAATGGCCAGTGACGTATGTTTTGCCATACTTTTACCATACATACAAGTTTGGTTGTTTACAAAAAAACATTGAATCTGCCTTAAACAACATACCTTCCATCACTAAGCGGATCATTGAGCTCGAACAAAGAGTGAGTGATCTTGAGGACTGAGAATTGGAATTCCAAGGCAAACTAAATATGCAGGCTGATCTTTTCTCATCCATGGAGGTGAACTGGAAAATCTGGAAAATTACAGTCGACACTATAATCCCCGATTCATTGGTACTACTGAAGATAACAAAGGCCAAGATCTTTTGAAATTACTGCCAGTGGACCTTATGCTGGCTTTAAATTTAACCCCACTTACCTCACAAGCTTTTGAAATAGTCCATCTTATCAGGCCTGATCTACCTGCAGCAAGTCAAAGATCACGGTCATTGCTTAAATTCTTTCATTTTGCTGATAAGGAGCTTGTTCTTATAGTCTATTGTAAGCAAAGAGATCACTTGATTGGGGATATAAAATTCTTAATATTTCAAGATTTCTCTGCTTTAGTTGCTCAGAAGTGCAAGCTCTTTGTCCAAGTATGCCGTCACTTGGTTGAAGTGGGAGCAAGATTTGCGATGGGCTTTATAAATCAAACTGATAAACATTCTCCATGATTCAATCCCATTTTACATATTAGTTTTTGTTTTTTCTATACCAGTTAGCTCCTATATTTTCTCACTCAGGGAGCTCCTATAAAGTGAACTGTAGAATGTTTTTTCTTCTAACCCTTAAGTTTTACTTTTATGTTTATGCTTGTATATTGTACTATTGTATTGTCTTAGCACAGTTATATTGTTTGGTTGACTTCTTGCATTTAGAAATCCATCTTTTGGCCTGGACTCAGAGGCAGGTTGTTTATATAAAAGTAAGGGGAAATGTGGGGACTTTGTCAAATACAGGTATTTTTTGATGAATCAGATCTGGAACATGCGTACAAAGATTACTTGGAAGTCCTTCTACTTCTCCTTCTCCTTCTCCTTCCCCTTCTACTATTTGATGCCCATTGCTAGGGAACTTTTTGAGTTTATTATGTTTTGGGGCTCAGACGCAGCTCACTGGGACCGTGCCTGCCCTCTGTTGATCAGTATCAGCAATGTAGCAAGTAGTATTGGTTTTCCCCTTGATGTCTTCCAATTCTCATACTTCTCACTTTAATAAAGTTTCTTACACCAATTTGAACATACTTTCTTGGATTATAACAGGACCTAATATTCCCCAAAAACACAATAAAAAGTCGTGCTACACTTAAAGAAAAAATCTCCTGACATGGATTTTTTGCAGGAAAACACACTGGAAGGTGAGTGATGGGGCTATGTCGCGCGACTCTTGAATTGGAGCGGTATTAGTTACAAGGTACAAAATTAAAAAGAGGGGGGTTGCCATCCTTATACATAAAATTTATCATATCAAATTCTCTCTGTGGAGTTGCATGAGGACAGCATATATGCCCTGATTGTCGGGGAGCTGGCAGGGACGGTTTATTGGTTGTGCAATATATATGCGCCCAACGGCAATTCCTCCCACTTCTATATTCAACTGATCCAGAAAATATTAGAAGAGCAATACCCCTATTTCATCATGGCTGGTGACTTTAATGCCATTCCTAATTGCCACAATTGATCGTTCCTCTACATCTGATTTTATAATGCCCCTTCCAGAGTGTTAAGGAACCTATCATCCATGACCTCCTTAGGTCTTATGGACTCTACTGAGAGAAACTATATCCGTTACTCTAAGGCACATACCTATTTTTCCAGAATTGACCAGAATTTTGTGGGGGAGTGCCTCTTCTCTAAAGTTTCTTCTTCATCCAATGCTGAATTCATTTTTTCTGATCATGCCCCTGTACTGCTGACTTTGAAACGCTATAAATCATTTAGGGAACAAGCGTTTGGAGATTTCCGTGTCACTTGACTAAATTACCTGATTTTAAAAATTTTGTGAAACATCAATAGGCGAACAGCCTGGACGATAACTTGGAACATTGGGACTCCCTTGTACTACTTTGGCGTACAATGAAAGCAGTTATGAGGGGATATATCATGGAATATACCCACTGTAAATGTAAATCATACCACTCAAATTACTTGAAATTGAAGGCCAATGTAGTGAAAGCCTATCAGTCATATCTTGAACAGGGCATAGAAATCCTGAAGCAGGTTTGGCAAGATGGCAACAAACAAAACTGCGGGCCCAGATGGGTACAGAATTAAAAAAAAATGCTTAACAAAGAAGTAAAGCTGAGGTATACAAATCAATCTTACAGCATAATACTCCAGAATTCAGTGAGGCCCATACCACCCTTATACCTAAGAAGAGTAGAGATCCTTCCTTGGTATTCTCCTACAGGCCTACCTTTCTGCTGAACTCTATAACTATAACTCTATAACTACTATCTATAGAGCATTTTGAACATTTATTTGGGCAGGAAAAAGAGCCTGTTTGGCTGGTGAAAAATTGCGGACTCAATTTCCCTGACGATGAAATATACAATTGGGCAGCAATTACCAGGTACATTAGAGATTGGTTACATGGCTCTTCTTGTTATGCTCACTTCTCCCTTGAACAACAATTCATTCAGGAAGTAAATCTGACTTATATTTAACACATGCATAAAGAGATGTTACCCGCAGAGATCCTACAAAATCCCCTTCTTCACCTTTGTTGGTATGTATGCCACAAAATAAGGAGTAGGTTTGGGATCAATAGTCACACATCACTCAGATCATGCCCATATTACCAAATAAACAGGAACAGAAGCAATGGGTAAATGATCTATTTCAGAGGATACACTTCTTGGAGACCTCCAAGTGCATAAGTGCTCCAAAACAAAAGAACTTGAGTCTTGCCTACACCAGGCATGGGAATCCTTACAATCCCTGTTCTTTACCAAAGCAAAAGCTACTTTTGCAAACTGTAGGAAGTTATTTTTCAAATATGGCAGTAAATGTAGCAGAGGCTTATCCACTGCTCTCTGTACCCAACAAGTGACTCACAATATCTCTTAAGTTCAAAATCCTCATGGCCGGGTGGTTTATACTCCTTCTGAAACTTGCGGAACCATTTCAAGTCTATAATAGGAACCTATTAAAAGAAGCCTATTATAATTTACAACATCTCAGGTTTCCTTTGACACACACTGCTCATCCTGAGGCTGTCTACATTCAATTTTATTCAGCCTCCTCAGTCTCCTCAGTGCCCAGTCTCTCTGATTGCAATAAGGAAAGACTAAAGACCCCACTTAAATCTGACAAACTCTTACACGCTTAAGACTACTCCTTTTACATTGACTTACATTGAAAAATCATAAATCCTCCCATCCCTCAGAACTCTATTCTTCTCTGCCTTTAACTCAGCAATTACAGAATATCTGGTCTTTGGGGACCTGTTGGAAGCTCATGTTTCAGTGATCCCCCAAGGAGGGTAAAGACCCTACTCACTGCTCGAGCTATAGACCTATCTCCCTCTTTAATGTTGACCTTAAACTTTATGCTAAAATTTTGGCTACTTGTCTCACACCTCACCTACCCACTTTGATTCATGGTGACCAGGTGTGTTTCATGCCAAACAGGGAGACGCAGGACAAAACCACCTAAACAAATAATTTAATTCACGCAGTCCAACCAAAAGGTTTTCCTTTACTGCTCCTCTTATCGGGTACTGAGAAGGCATTTGATGGGGAGAACTGGGTCAAAGCCAATGGAATTTCGACTTATTGGTTCCCCATCACCAATGGAATTAGACAGGGCTGCCCTCTCTCTCCACTCATTTTGATCTAAATTTTATTTCAGCGGGTGAGGAAAACCCTAATGTTCAGGGAATTTCATGGGCAGACAGGGAGCGCAAAGTTGTGGCATTTGCTGACAATCTCCGGTTTTATCAAACCACCTCAACCTCTTTTTGGTGGTACTTTCTGCATCTTTGTGTTCTTTCCATTTGTCCTCTGAAGCTATTACCTGCTTAGATCCCAAAAAACCTGTCCAAGTTATATAATCTGAACTTTCTGCCCCTTAATTTCTGCTATGATAATCTTGCTTTCTTATATTTCATTGGTTAGTACAGCATACTAAGAAACAGGATATAAAATTCTTAGGAGGTGGTATCAGGTACCCTCACTACTTCACTCTATATTTCCTACAGTCTCTAATTGCTGTTGGCACTCTGGATCTGCTTGTGGAACCATATCTTTTGGTACTGTCCAGGGCACCAACCCTTTCAGGAAAAAGTTATTCAACTTATACCACCACAATTCCTACAACATTAAGACCTAGTTCCTACTACCAACTGTTAGAGATTAGTGTATGGTTCAATATATTGAAAATATTTACATTTCTATTGGGTTTGAGTTGTCAACCCCTAGGAAATACAATATGAAAAAAGAAATCAGAAAGAAGGTTTTTTTAGGTAAAATTATATTCAAAAGTGATTCAATACAGCACAAATGGGAGATATGCAAGTTATATATACAATAGAAAATGTTAATGTTTAACAAAACCCCCCTTTGCAACAGAAGTGTGCAAAATTTTAGGGGGGGTTGTATAGTATCATACTAGACAAACACTTCTAGAATGACAAAAGTGAGAGTCCTGGCCTTTTTAATGTTTGATAGAGATTTTCAGTGTCATGTGTATCTGTATATTCCAATTATAATATTAAACATAAAAATAATAAGAATACATCAACCCCCAAGGGGTTTCCAAAGTCTGCTTGTTAGGTGAGATCCAGGTTTTCAACAACAATGACTTAATTGTTTGGTAAAAATCATACCATAGTGGGATCCCTGCTCAGGGATCCTATTGTGGGAGATAATTTGACCCATATTACTGGGGATCGGTGTAAATTCACAAACTGGACTCATTGTTATATATAGACTATACATAAGGTAAGAGAGTAAAATACATTTTTTACTTGTGCATGCATATACTTGTGCAGTAAAAACGTACAAAGGAGGCTTATAACTGGGTATAGGTAGTTTCCTAAAAGAGGTAAGTATATATAAGTAAACATAAACATTAGGTATATTACTTTTTACAGGGTAGTTATTAGTGTAAAGTACATATGTGTACTTATCAATAGTAGATTTTAGAATAACCCATATACCATATGGAACCGCTATTGTGTGAGGAATAAAGTCACTAGTTGAGACCACCTTTATAGAAAAATGGGGGTCACTAGTGGAAGTTCTCAAGAATGTAAATCATTTAATTGTTAGAATCCATAGTGGTATAATGTATATTACATTAGGTAAAGGTAGGGGAAAGCAAAAGGAGAATACCTGAAAGTGGTATTTGAAGAATAAACTAAACACTTGTATTGATCAGTAATTGATACGTCCAAATGAAGGAGGGCCCTAATTAGATTGTACTAAATATATATATATATATATATATATATATATATATATGTATATAAAATAGTTCAAGGTTTTAAATAACTGGTACTCTATCTACAAAGATGTGCACTTTATTTCAGGCAGTATCTTACCTTTGAGGAAGAGCCTAGGTATATAGACACAAGTAGTTTGTGAAGAAGAATTTAAAGTCATATATCTGGAAGAGTATGCAAGGGTAGTAGTGAAAAATATTGTCTGGGTTTGTAAAGGTCTAATGATATAATGATAATGATGTCTATGAGATATTGTCAATGAAGGATAATGAAGATGGATACACCTAACTTGTTACTGTGTGAAGGAAGGTAGGTGTAGGTAGGTGTATCCATCCTACAACCCGACTTTGATTCATCAGCACATGTGTCTCAAGCTTCCCTGAGGAAGCCTGTATAGCGAAACACGTCTGTAAAAAAGTGACATAAGGACTCTTTGGTCCAAAGCCAAGAGGTCTGGCACACTAAAAAAGGCCAGGACTCTCACTTTTGTCATTCTAGAAGTGTTTGTCTAGTATCATACTATACACCCCCCCCTAAAATTTTGCACACTTCTGTTGCAAAGGGGGGTTTTGTTAAACATTAACATTTTCTATATATAACTTGTATATCTTCCATTTTTGGTGTGTTGATTCACTTTTGAATATAATTTTGCCAAAAAAACCCTCTTTCTAGTTCCTCCTAATTTGTTTGATAGACACTACAAGGACATGCATCCCAGTGATGTGAATTTAGTCAGGGACTCCATCAGTTTCCCAGTGGTTCTGTAGAATTAATGAACTCCTTTTAATGGAGGACCTCACTTTTTTTCTGAAGGGAACATGCATTACCGATCAAATTCAAATGAGGACCCTCACTAGGCGTTTCCCATTGGACCCACTGATTTCCCAAATGCATTACTCCCTTTAGCCCCTCCCTCTCCATGCCCCCCCTCCTCTTTCTCCCTTTTTTTCTCTTTATCTGTTACCCTTTATACCAAAAAACACATTGGCACTATTTACTTTGAATACATTGACTTTTGCGTTACATGTCTCAATTGCTAATTGTACGTGTTTCTTTTCTGGTTGCAAATTTATGAGCAACTTTAGGTACATTTTTGTTTATTGTACATTCCCTTCAGTGCTGTCAGTAAAATGTTTAACTAAAAAACACTGTGGAATTTTAAGCCAGACAGTGCCAGGCAACTAGCATTTTCGGAAGGATATCAGCAATGCCATCTTTCTGATTTCTCAGTGTGGGTTGCCTTTTATTACCAATTGATAACTTTATGTAATTGAATATTTTACAAATCAGCAAATTCTGACATGATAATGGTGCATTCCATAAGTCTACCAAGGGTTTTTTTATAAAGCTCATATTTTACACACACACTGATTCTTATGGAATTTCTTAGACTCTACTGCCAGGAGGGGAATGGAGGCCAGTAGGGCTATTAATCATTATATGATTAGAAATGCAATCTTTAGACACATCGCCATCGTATATCTTTGCTCTGCAGTTACTGTCTCACAGTAACCTCTTCCTGAGTTCTGCAGACCCCTAGAAGGTTTTTCCTTTTCCACTTGACTTTTATTTGCCTTTTGAATTTATGATTGCAGTAGTTGCTTGGATGACATTATAATACATTAGAGTATAAAATTCCTCCTTGATTTTGTACAATTATGACACAGAACAAAAAGCCAATCTGTGCTACCAGGAAAATTGCTGAACCGAAAATGTTACTATGCATGTTTTTCCACAGTTTGCTTTACCTTGGGCAGAAATCTGAGTCTCTTTCATACCTAAAATACGAGTATCAGACTCCTAAGAATATGCTCCAGGTTTTATAATAGGTCCAATGTGAAATTTGAAGGTGCTTGATTAACCCATTAAGTTTTACAAACGTATACAATTTGCAAATGGCTTTATGACAACACATGCCCAGTGATAAAGCCACTAAAAGGCCATACTCAGTGCCTCAGTGCCATATTCATGCTATATCCAGTGGTTTAAGGAACTATAAATATCACCATGAACATTCCTTAGTGAACACAATAAATAATTATAACTGTATTGGGTTTTTTAATCTTACAAAGTTTGAAAATACCATTATGACATACCACACCACAATCAATGCCACTGTGTGTAAGCAACAGTAGAATGTCATGTTCAATTTAAATATGTCAAAATGAAACCTGCCCAGTAAGTGCCAAAGTGCCATTATAATTATCCCTTTATATATATAAAATTGTGCAGTAAGTGTTAATAAGTACTATAAGTACTAGTGCTTTAATTCATATTCATATAAGGACAAGCAAAATACTCTAATAAATTTGTAATGGGACATGTATATATATATATATATATATATATATTAATTTGTAAATATGAACTAAGTAATATATGTCAGTAAATGTTAATCTGGTTAGGAAGATTTGCTTGTTAAAAAGTCACAATGAATATATCACAGTTAGCAGTGATGATGGCATGCAGCATATGAGATGTCTGATCAAAGAAACTTGGGTCTCCTGCAAGTTTTGCTTAAAGGGGAAAATGATCTGTTTTCCCTGGTTGCTACAGGTTATTGCACTACTGCAATTCACTCTTTGCCCTACTTTTCAGTTCTTGTTTTTGTTTTTCGTTTCCCACTTGCGTGCGTGTATATAAAACAAGTTGATTGAAGTTCTGCACATAAAAAACATTGGGTTTTGCAGTTTATCCAGTTCATGACCTGCACATCAAGTTTTGATGGGGTGGGGAAGGGGAGAAGCAAGAGATTACTTTATAAAAGTACAAAGAAAAACATTCTTCCCCAGAGCGTGTAGCGGCCTGCAAGATGAGACAAGCCTTTATGTGTGAGAGGGACAGGACTTTATCACTGGCCTCTCAGCCTTTCTCTTCCTGTTTCAAAAACAAACACAAAATTACATTATTAAACTGATTAATTACATTATTTTATTACTGAAGGCAGACTGAAATACAGGTATGGCTAAATGCCTTACAACCCCAAAACAGGGTGTGAGTTGACAGTTACCCTGCTGTGTGTAAAATTTGCACCAATAATGCATCCTAACAGTTTGAAACTGCCACCATGGCAATGCCACAGCAAATGAGGACTAATACTCTAATAAATATGTATTGGGACATGAAATAAACATATATTCCTAAATACATATCTACAAAGCATATTACTTAGCAAATATTACCTAGTTAATATACAGTATGTCAGTAAATATGATGTTGGTTGGTCGTGATCATGGGTTGCAAACATATGGGATATCTGATCATAACAAGGCCCAAAAGCCTATCTTTCTATCTTATGCCCACATATGCCTAATGTCAAATACAGCCCTTACCCCATGGCATATCATTGTTAAGCATGTTAGCCCTAGCACTGTGAATACTGTAACATCTTCTGGTTTCTTAACCAGGGTTCATTCAGAGGTTGCTAGGGGTTCCTTAATGATAACCAACTTGTGACTGCCAGGTCAGTTTAACTGACACTAATGATCTTATTGGCAGTCTGTAAGGGTGGCATTCCTCCCACTGGCCTGCAAAACAGGAGGCATTCTTCCCACTGACCACCACACTAATGTACTAATGTACATCCAAAATATACAAAAAATTATTTTCAAAAGTCAAAATGTACAATAGGATCTGCCTGTCTACACACCGACCTATTCGTGACAGCACTTTTACCTGGTGTGGACGACATCTTAGAACCCAACATTGTTAGGTGGTGCTATGATAGTTTCAGTTCCAACATTATTAGGAGAGATTGTCAGCAGCATGGACACTAATACCAATGATGGGACCTATTTTTCGTCCCACTGACTCAGAATAGAGGCATATTCCTCTCAGTAACACCAATGAAGGGGAAATTTCTTCATCCCACTGAGCAGCAATGGCCCCTGCTTTCTATAAATTGTTCCCTACATTCTATTTTCCTGATGGCTGCATTGTATAAAGTATGTTGTTTATTACTTTTGTGTCTCAACCCAAGCATTCTTTATGCTAAGTTGTACATTTGATACTCCTGATTCCCGCATTCTATATGCTATGCTATACATTTCACAATCATGACTGTTACACTCTATATGCCATGTTGTAAGTAGTGTTGGTGTTCGAATTCGGGTTGTCCTTATATTCGAATTCGGATAGACCCGACCCGCAAAACACAAGATCCGACAACGCAAATTTGTATGTAAAAAATGTGTTAAAAATAAAATTAATGTTAAAGTAATTTAGTGAATGTGTGTGATTTGTGTAACTAACTTTTATTTTTTTACAGGTTATCCCACAATGACAGGATGACTGCACAGCCGTGGAAATCCTCCTGTCAGTTTGGGATCCCCGGGCACTAGAGGTTAAATGACAGCTCATACGTCATCAGGATTTTCTTTCCCCAGCCAATCACAGAGCACTAGAGGTGAATGAATGGGGAGACTTGTCCCCATTTAGCCTCCAGTGCCGGGGATCTTCTCAATAAATGTGCCTGTGGCCGCATTCATTGAGAACAGTGTGCGATCACTGACATTAGAGGTTAAATAGGGACAAGTCTCCCCATTCAAAACCTCTAGTGCTCTCTGATTGGCTGGGGAAAGGAAAATCCTGAAAGCTTTCTTCTGTCAATCAGGGAGCTCTATCCCTTTTCATAGATAGAGTTTCTTTATCCAGGAACACAGGGCTCCTGTGTAATTGGCTGCACAAGCAATCCCCTGATTGCTGTTGCCGCCCTGTAGTATGTGTTCCTGGATAGATCCCATGATTGCTCTTGCAGTTCTTCCCTGTCCTGAAAAAATAACCCGAATTTTGCCACCATTGACTCTAACGGTGTTCGTATTCGGCATTCGATCACCCAAACAATATCCCCCTAATCGATCGAATAGCTGTCGAATCAAATAGTGAGATATTGGACCAACACTAGTTGTAAGTCAATTTAATCCAATTTAATGTCCCAACTGTATCCAGTAAAATGTCCCTTATGGTTGAAAAATTGACTGATGAAGAACTTTATTAATGTACAATTTATGAAGAACTTTATAATTACATATCACTTCTTCTATATCATTTCATATCTGCATGGAGTTTGTATGTTCTTCCTGTGTTTTGTGGGTTTCCTCCCACATCTTAAAAAATGCAGCAGTGCAAAAGGGAACAACTTATTATAAAAAGCAGCAATCTATACCAAATTAGCTAAAACTAGACTTGAATTGCTATTGGTGATTGTACTTCATACACCATAAGAGACGGGGAACAGAACAGATAGGGGAACAGAAACATTCCAAAATGCCTGGGTTTTGTTTTCAATTTACTACATCCTCAAAATATCTGAAATCAATGTTAGATACCCCTGTTGATTATTCCTGATCCCTTTTCTAGGGCCCTTGCAGTGCCTTATCCAACCCCTCTTTTTTCCTTATTTTTCTTACCTTCTTTTCTTCTCCAACTTGTATTACTTGTTCTTTAATAAATAGTAAGGAAAGTGCTTAGAGGACACCAGTGTTATCTTCAGTTTAACCTGCAAGTTCTTGGAAAATCTGCATATAATAACGTCATATGTGTTACTGCAGAGGTTTTTGTTGTTGTTTTTTTTTGTTTGTGTTTTTTTTTATATATTTCTGAATATGGTTGCCAAATTTCAAAAAAAATTTTTAAAAAAGAAAAAAAATTTCATTGAGACAATATGAACATCAACCATTAATTTCCCCAAAATGCTAAAGGATGCTCAATGAGCAAAGTTGTATACACAAATGTAATATATTGTATTTATAGGGGTAAAAAACTAAAAAGCATATACAGTATTTATAGGCTGATCGTTTATTATTATTATTATTATTATTATTATTATTATTAATAATAATAAACAGGATTTATATAGCGCCAACATATTACGCAGCGCTGTACATTAAATAGGGATTGCAAATGACAGACTAATACAG
>NC_092868.1:24629132-24707862 GCF_032062135.1 Pyxicephalus adspersus | reverse complement strand
GTCAGACAGATAGGAAGCAAACCAAGAGAGAGCAGTGTCACAGATACCAATGGAGCGCGTGATTTGTATTAGAAGGGGGTGATCAACAGTGTCAAAAGCAGAGGAAAGGTCAAGAAGAAGTAGCAGGGAAAAGTTGCCTTAAGACTTACCTCTGATGAGGTCATTAGCCATTTTAGTAAGGGCTGTTTCAGTGGAATGGGCAGCTCTAAAACCAGACTGGAGGGGGTCAAGGAGAGAGTTGGTGCTCAGGTAATGGGTGAGTCTTTTGTAGACAAGGCGTTCAAGAAGTTTGGAGACATATGGGAGAAGGGAGATAGATTGGTAGTTAGAGGGTAGGGAGGGGTCCAGTAAGGGTTTCTTTAGGATAGGGAGATTTATGGCATGTTTAAAAGCTGAGGGGTATTTACCAGTAGAAAGGGAGAGGTTTAATAGTTCGGTTAGCGCTGGGGCCAGGGTGGAGGAATGAGCACGGAGTAGATCAGAGGGAATTGGGTCAAGTGGACATGTAGTAGACGGAGATGATGAGGGAAGAGTTAAGCCTTCGTCCACAGTAACAGGGCTGAGGGAGGCCAGTGATGATTTACAGGTTTAGCCTGATGATCACAAAGACTCCTACTTTAGATATGTAAAGGAAATGTTTACCTTGCAGGAGGAAAACATGGGTAATATATAAGGTGCTGGTATTTGGGGTTCCCCAATCTAGTTTTTCTAGACAGAGCTGTCAGTTTTAAGAGGGCAGCCAGTACTACATTTGTAGCACAGCTGTAAGTATAGAAACTGATGAGTGCATTTTTTGCTTCTATTTTAGTTTTTTTTGTTAACTATTAACTGCTATGTGATGAAGTGTGAACTTCACACATGTATTTAAGGTATGTGGATGATATATGTGCAAAAACAGCAAAGAAAGTAAATGTAGTGTGAATGTTTATATGTATTAAGATTGCCATTGAAGGTTAGGCTTCTCTTGACTGAATAAATATTGCCAAACCTGATTAGACAACTATTTATCTATTCATTATGAATAAACCTAACAGTGATTCTGTTTGCTCCATTTGATTGCCTATTTTCAGTTACATTGTGCTCTTCTTCTTTTATGGACTATAACACACATAAAATATGGGGATATTTTATAACGAAAGGGAATATTTTCTAGTCCCCTCCAACAACCTCCATAGATACAGTATGGTGAGTAAGCATTGTCACAAGAAGTGTGTTACTAGCAGTATCACCAGGTATAAAATGAGGAAAAACAGAAAAGCTAATCTAATTACCATCATATCCATTGACTGGTAAGGTGCAATATGCAGTATTCCATTTCTTGAAATTAGTGAATGTATGATAGATAGAGTTGGAAAAGGCCTTCTGTGTACCATTGGGAAAGTGAGTTTTCACCTCCTGTCCTAAAAATGCAACAAAGTAGGAGACCACACATTGTAGGATAAAAAAGAACATTTTCTGCTTTTAATTAGAAAAATAGCTTAACATTCGGGTTAGAAAATCTGTAAGTAAAAAGAATTTATATACAAATAAATAACAGCTCTGAAATCAGTGAATATGAATCAGTGAATTCTGTGTATACATCTGTACGTCCACTCTGGAGTGCATTTCGAGATAAACTCCTAATATTCTCTGTACAGGTGATGGCAGCTGATTTTCCATAATTTGAGTCATTTAAGGCACAAGTCCATCAATTGTTTATACAGTATAACCTGAATTCCTTTGTTTATCACCTTGTGTCTGTCTAAACACAGGACATACTCCAGTATCAGCCACGCTCCATTGTCTTATTCGTAGTTTGTTAAAAAAAATGGTTCTGTGGTATTTGGCAGGTCTGCATTATTTGCTGCCTCAAGGCAGATCACTCAACTAGAAGATGTAAGTCTTAACATGAACACTCATAAGCAATCACAAATAATGCTTCGACTAAGTAATTACACAGATTCCCAGTGCTAATCCATTTCAAAATGACTACAGTGAGTAGCAGGAGGTAGTTACGTGTACATATTGCATAACAACGTTAAATATATTGATCATTATTGAGTAAAAGAGTCAGCTAATCCAAAAAAAAGTCCAACTCAGACCACCTTTTTATTTTTGTGGTGGGGAAGGGATTCCTGTTCTGTATTTCTGTGAAAACTTCAAGGGATGGGAGAAATCTTGTCATGACACAGAGAAGAAAAACACCAGGCTGTAAAACATAAATCTGTGTAGTCTTCAAACTTTGTTTCTGAGTGAACATGGATAAACCATAGACAAGATACACCAAATCCTAGTGGATCTAGAAGGCGAAATGCATTAAGTTTATCTGGCATGTCGAGGGTCCATGTTGACAAAGTTTCAAAAATAGAATATAATTGCATTGTGTAACCTGTTTGTTTTTTCTACTTTGGTAGCTGGGGAGATGTTGGAACTACACCTACAGCTGGATCATGACCTACTTTGTGAAGATGGAGGAGCGTTTTCTGAACCCATACTGAACAAAAATACCCTTTGTTTTTGTAATGAAGAGGAGTTAGAAGATCATTAAAAGATCCTCAATTTCACTATATTTTTAATTTACTAATTCTTTGTGTCATCTTGTCCCCCATGACAACCACCCCACTTAAATTTTCCTCAATTTTATGGGTTTTAAGTTTCCCTATTGCCAGGATTTACATACTCAGTACTGAGTTCTCATAGAATCCATTGAAGATACAAAGACAATTCAGATGGATGGGGAAAGGAACTTGGGATTCTCACAGCCTGAAAGATTTTAGAATCCAATAAATAATCACTTCGGTATGGGCTAAATTCTAGGCAGATATATTATTTTGTACATAGTACTAGTACGTAACTGAATCTTTCTTCATGTCAAGTTGTAATTTAGGGACATGGAGGTTCAGCACAGCAGTTAATTATACATGGGGGCAAGCACACAGAAATGATCTCAAAGTGTGATACTGTTTTTTCATTGTCCAGTCAGGAATTGGGATAAATAATGAACCAGACTTTCTTAACAGTAAGGTCAGCAAGAAGGTCTTGTGATTGTGTAGGAGGGTGCCTGGAACACAAGACCATCCGAACAGATTTACCTTAAAATCACATTACCCATGTATTTTGCTGTATGCCTAGATCTCAGCTTTAAAAAAAAGGCTATAGTCTTATAATAACCATTATTTAATATCAGTATCTTCACCATGCTTTCAGCTTTTGTACATACCCAGCCAAAGGTATGCACCTCTACCCTTTTGTACATAACATATTATTAATGTGAAAGCCAATAACTCACACATTAGTTAAACTGTTGCTTATTTCTCTAGGGAGCAACATTGAACTGGCCAAAAACATCCCTGGCAAACTCTATCTAAAGGTCCAACTTTAGGAACTTGTCAAAATTTCTTTAATAAAAACAAAGTCAAGCTACCTGTTGTTATCAAACTGATGCAAGACTAAAAGTCCCTGCATTCCAAGCCTACACTAAAGTTCATGACTAGTACCAGAATGAAATACTCAGGGATTGTAAAGGCAGTTGAGTCACTCAACTTATCATTACCAGGTGGCCATCTGGTAAACTGACCATCCTAATAACTCAACTCAATGTACAAATGCATAATTGGTGCAAGCTAGCAGGCCAACAGTTTTTGGAAAATATGTTGGGCATTACTGTTACCCAAAAATTATATTTACATTTTAAAGAGGCACAATTGGTTTACTGTTTAGTCATCTTATATCTCCCTGAAATTTGAAGACTGCTTCGAGTTCATTACTCTTTCTTTGCCTCCACACAAGACCAAACAAAGGTGTCAATCTTGCAGCTGGACTCCATGGTAACTTGTTTATTCTATAAGACTTCAGTAGGGAGGGAGGCGCATGACACTATTAGTTTTTTCAGTTAAGAGGTACTTAGAATTTTTAGGGGATTTTTCTCCACTGGAGTTCCCATGATATTAACCAGCATGTAATTCAATTTGCCAGCAAACAAGTTAATGTGAAACATCAGTTTTGGAAGAGTCAGCCTTTACGCAGTAACTAAGGGCATAACAATGTAGACTGTACTCTGACAACCAGAATAATACACATCTTTGTCACTGAGGTACTATGCCAAAAAAAGACTTTTTGATGTATATATTATGCTGTTTTCCCTTTTTGTTCTCTATCCTGTCTGACTTTTTAAAGCTGGCTCTGTTTGCTCTCGGATCCATTAGTAGAGTGAATGTGGCTTTGCCATTGAGTCCTTTGTATAGCCTGGAGCAAGCCAAAGCTCTCAGCAAACAGTGGCCTTTCAGATCCCAACAAAAAAAGGGGGATTTGGGCACACAATAGTTTTCACTTAAAAGCCCTTCTCCAAAGGTAGAATTGGGACTCCCCCTGAGTTTTTAGAAAAGTAATATCAAAGAGTTGTTTTTTTTTTTTTTTGTTTTTTTTTTTTTTTGCACAGTCAATACAAAACCCAGAACAGGGCATTTCACTCACCCCTTAAAATATATAAAACACTGATTGTACCAAATATATTACCCTCCTACAGCATTGTTAAATACAAAATGGCCAGAAAGTATGTACAACTTCACATATAAATAATTGTCTATAAATGCTGTCCACTGATTCCCTTGCAGCAAATCCTTATCGTGTATAGTGAGCTGGAACATCCAAGATCAAAGTGGATTCTTGTGAGTAGGGTACAGCCAAACCTATTCAGGACCTGCATAAAGAAGAAGCAAAAAGAATGTATAAGTGATATTGCTTTAACTTGATTACTTTGAACAAATGTAATAACAAAGAGTAACATAAGTATTCATTTTACAGGTCATAAATAATAAAATCGGAAACCAGGATCATAAACAGCATCTAGGCCAGGACACTATCTGCATGGAGTTTGCAGGTTCTCTCCGTGTTTGCATGGGTTTCCTCCCACATTCCAAAAACATGCAGTATGGTTAATTGGCTTCCCCCAAATTGACCTTGGAGTGTAATGACATATGACTATGGTAGGGATATTAGATTGTGAGCCCCTCTGAGAGACAGAATGTACTTTGTAAAGCGCTGTATAATATGATGGTGCTATATAAACACTGTATAATAATATTAATCATCAAACTACAGCACTGGACTTTAGCATCTTCTTGCCACATTTTGGCTACTTGGTATTGATTCTGATATCATATAAAGGATGCTGACTTCACCTCCTGTGTTAGAGAACCTAGAGAACTGGTAGGTATTTTAACTGCAGCTTCCCCCCACGCTGTGTTTTTGTTATAGTGCACACAATTCTGTAATTGTTTACCACTGGAAAACATGCAATGGAAGCGCTTTCCACTCCTGCTTCACCTTCCCTACTCCATAGAACAGAGAAGTGCTATTGTTTTCAGTGACTATAAATGGCATGTGTACAGAGTCACACTGGGAAGTAGCATTTCTGAAATAATGGCATTAAAATCCACTGATTAGGTCTATGTGCTTCTTAGTGATCTAACACAGAAAATAGGAACTTTTTTTTTTTTGCAATGGTAGACACATTCTTCTTGGCACATCTGTCTATCATTTGCACAACAACAGAGCAATACAAATGTTTTGGCAGTTAATGATATGTTTAGATTCACAAGCCCATGTAACAGGCAGGACCAGTTATTAAAGAGTAAGGAAGAGAGAACCTGAATACAACATGAGAGAGGAATTTTATGAACTTTAATCTTCAAGAATAAAATAACAGCTAGGATAGTTCAAAAGTGTTTGTTTACCACCTGACAAGACTTCCTTTTCTAAAAATTCTAGTGATATTTAAAAATAGCTACTTATATAGACCAGTCACATCAGCCACAGGTCAGCCAATGTATCAATCAATATATTACATAGTTCTATCACCATGATCTCTTGAAATCCAGAGAAGCCTCGCCTATGCACATTGGAATATCAGAGGGAATCGGAATGGCACAAACTCATGTAAAAAAATGTTCTGTAGTTGTGAACAGGTGCACTGTGAAGTGTATCACACCTAAATGGAATATAATTAAAATCTCTTTAGTCCACTTGTCATAGTTTCCTGGATACCAACAGAAGTTTTGAATTAATTGATGCTTGGATTCACTAACTATTGAACAGGATGGTTTAACAGATTGATTATTTTGCATTAAGAGGTCCTCTTTAAATTCTCAGAAGTCCACAGACAAAAAGGGGCTTGTGATGCACAAAAGCAATAAAGCAAACGCTAAGATTTTCACTGACATGAGGAATGAAACCGGCAGGCTCTTAGGGAAGAAGCATTAGGCCAAGAATAGATAAGCCTAGCAAACAGAAGCAGACCTTCAGTCAAAAGAGTGGTGACAGAAGGGTGAATTTCAATGTATGCATGCCCTCTGGAACCAGTCTTAAACAATCTTTTCTTGTCCTGACTGCTAGACATAGTGATATTTAATTTGTTGCTATTGTGACTGTACATAGACATTATATTAGTATTTTTGCCTTTTTACATTGTATTCTAGTATTTCAAGATAGATTACCGATTTACCTTGCAGTACTGGGATTGTATATTTAAATTAATACCAAAACATCATCTAGCATGTATTAATTCTCTCCTACAGCTTCTGACCAATATGTCCCAAGTGTGTGCCTATAACTAAAACAGCCCATTCAGACTTACTGGTCCACTGCAGCACGTTACCCCCCACATTGTGTTAAGGCAGCTATTTAATAATGAACAGGCTGCCAATGTACAGCAGCAGATCGGAAAAAAACACATGACTTTTCTTTCCACTTTAATCTACTATAGCACATGCTGTTGTACGTTGGCCACTACTGCTTTGTCCATTGGGGCATTGCATAGGCTGCAAAATTTGTCACTGCTATATCTACATAATACAGTACACACAATTTAAAATATGTTATTCACCAAAAAAAAAAACATGCAACAACATGCAGCAGGCTTTGAAAGTGCTGGACTTAGGAGGTTTTGCTGTTTGTATGCCATTTATCTGTACTAAAGCAGATTATTGGTGCTTGTATGTACTGTGTTGTGTGTTTTAAACCAGCGGTCGCCAGCTGGTGGTCTGCTCTGGCCGGTGAGCCCCCTTGCAGGGTCAAAAGAAGGACCCGCTGAGGGGGCGCACCGGCCAGAGCCAGGGACCGTGTCCCCCGTATGGATCGCAGGCTTAGGGCGGTGGGTTGTGTCTCTGGTGTGGGCGGGTTATAGCATCATGACGTCACTATGGGGGAAGTTTCTTCCCCTCTGGCTGACACCCAGCTCCCCGCGCATACGCAGTCTGGAGCCGGTAAATTTAGTGGTCCGGGGGTTTTATGCACTTGCAACCTGTACACCCCAAATACCAAGATCGGGAAATTTTACCACCAACTACCTATTTCTTTTGAAACCGACTAAAATTGCTGTTTTCATATTCAGTACTGGATAAAAATTGCCACAGACTGCCCACTGTTTGAGCACCACAACTCTTAATTTAATGCCTAACACCTAATATTTACTCCTAACCTCCATGTAAGCATCAAACATAATACAGTATGTTGTGGAGGTATTTATTTTCAGTAGTACATTATTGTACTACATTAACCTGACCCTCTTGCTTCAATACTTGGCAAGTGACTCAAAATATATTTGTAGATCAGGATATTTTTTCCTAACATTCTTTAGCTGAACACTTTCCAGCTCATTCTCAGAAAAGGAGGAAATCAGCTCCTTATTTGCATGCTTGTCCCAAGTCAGATTCTCAGAAACTTTTGATGCCAGCAAATTGGCATGATAGACAAACATTTCTTCAACAATAGAATCCAAAATCTCTGCATTTTACCTGTGCACTGATTGTCACTGCTAGGCCCACTAATTATACCCAAGCCTCATTACAAGTTTGGATTCTGGCTTTACTTTACCATACCCCTTTGCCATGACCCTCTACACCAGTGTTCCTTGACTTTTTTTTAACAAGGAGGAGCCCCTTAAAGTAACTTTCTCAGGGAACCCCTGCTATAATTACAATATTTACAACATTTGTGTGGGGATCAGTAGGAAGAATTCCTGGTACATTGTTGGCCAGTGGGAAGAATGTCTTCCCCAGGGAACCTCTGCTATAATTACAATATCCACAACTCACAGTACATTAGTGTGGGGGTCAAAAATAATAAGATCTCGTACATTGTTGGCCAGTGGGAAGAATGGCATCCCTACAAATAGCCAAAAAGTACATTGGTGTCAGTTACATTAACATGAGAGTCACAAATTGATCATTGCTCTGGGGGAACCCTAAGGTACAACTGAACCCTGGGAAACACTGCTCTACTCACCTCTCTAAAACAAGCCGAACTGAGATCTTCCAAAAAGATCAGTTACCACTGGGCAATACAAAGTGGCAGACTTTTTTATGTATTGTTTTTGGAAACATTTTTTTTAAATCCATAATCTTTAAAACTGAAGTGATCTCATATTTTTACCTACACACTCACATTATTCTAAAATAGGCTAGGACCAGTGAATACCAGATTTGTTCAATATAAAAGAAGTTGTCCCAGCAAAGGGTGGTTTTGGTACTAAATATTGCACCTTCAGGCTCCAGAGCAGAGCTGCACATAGGAGATGCTTTGGAGTTGGACCAATGCGGTGATGCTTTCCATTATTCCGTGTGCATAGTCATGTGAGCGGGAAATGCATAAAAGCGTCTTCACTATTCTTTTCTGAAGTATGTGGAAATAGGATGGGTTCCCCTAGAACACTCTAGTGTGAATCTATGTTTCTACACTGATGAATATTGTGTATGACCACACAAAAAATATTAATAATAAAAATATCAGGTCAGAGCTCCTTAGAAATAAATAAAGCTGTAAAATCTATGTATAGGCAATCTGTTAAATAAATGGCAGTGTAAGTGGCAATGATAATGTTCAAATTACAATAACCAATAGCAAACATTACGGTAAACATGTTCTAGAATAGTGCTATGAGCACTTTTTATTCTCCCTATTCTAAAATGTCCATTTTTTACAGATACTTTGGGCATGAGTGGATGCCACTGGGCTAAGTCTCCCATAGTTTATTTTATTACTCCTGGGGCAACATTAGTATGATCTTCCACTCTTAATAAAGGGTCTTAATCTCTTTGTGGAAGCATTGTAGCAAAAAATGCACATCCTTGTGATAGCAAGAGTAGGCAAGCACACCTGAGAAATAAAGTATTGCCTACATTAAAAGAGAAATTTTTCAATACATTCAAGAATTTAATGAAAAACCCAACCAACCAATACCAACCCAACACATTCATTCTGACACTGACCCTCCAGATAAACATGTGAAAATAAACGTCTTCAAAGCAATGCAAATATATTTCATAGGCAAATACAAAACTGACTCTTCAGGAACGTCTGTTGAAATGTAAATGACCCGTCACTGCAGATCCCTAGTAATTTATCATTGCAGACTGTCCATAGGCATGCATACTTCAGCAGGTTTGTAGGTTGCTTTCAAGGTCATCATTCTGATAAATGGGCTATAGGATGCTTGACTATGCAGTTTGCATTAAAGAACATGTTTCTGTCTGTGTCTACACTTAGATATACCCCTGCCTTAGGCATACATGAGTAGAGAAGGTTCCCCCTCTTGTCACTTGCTGTCTCATCTGATTTATATGAAGTAATTCTATGGCGCTGCGCAGTATGCTGTTTACGTGTCCAAAAGATCGTGAAAGGTGGCTGCAGTTTACTTGAGCTTCAGGGAGACTGAAGACTTCTAATCAAATATCATTCACATCTATTAGTTTTCACCCAGAAAGCAAGATCAGTTTTCTAACTCTCCCTCCCACTAAAATTCTGGAGTGATGTGTTAAAAAAAGCCCAATAAAGGAAAAAAAGATAGTTGGTATACTGTCCTTTCCACCAGATTTCACCCACAGCACCTAATTATGTTATCCTTCTGCAGCATCTTCTCATGAGACTTTTAGCAGTAAGCATTGTGGTTTTATTGCTTCCAATTTCCTAATAATGGGTATTTTCCTTCCTTTCCTGCTCTGCTTGACACCTGATAATACACAGGAAGTAGGGATAAATCTTTACTTCCTGGTCGGACACCCATGCTAGCTACCTAGTCATGCTGACCCGTTGGATTTAGTACTTTCTTACTTTTACAGGTCAGTGACTTCAAAAGTCAGAGGGTCAGCAAAAACCAAGGTACAAACCACCAGATCTGCATTCAATTTTGCATTTAATCACTGGTAAGATCAATTTTCGGGTCAAAAATTAGTCAGTCTGATGCCCAAAGACACTGCACTCATGTGCAACATTCTGCCCATCTAATCACTTCCTGAGATAAAGTCCAGAAGTGATTGGTCAAATGTTCAAGATATTTCTGATTGAGATTTACCAATATGGCTAATCACTTCACAACTAAGGAGCAAAACTTTTTTCGGTAACAATCAGTAAGTAAGGAATACTTCAATTCAGTTTACTTTTTTTTCACTTTATCAAATTGTAGGCTGATCAGAAGTAAAACATCTGCCAATGTGTACGCAGCCCAACAGATAGGGAACTAGCCTGTATAAAGGATGTCAGCAAAAGCAGCCTTTGTGTTTTTGTAATGAGCAGTTTACTTTATTACTTGTATCTGCATGATGGTCAGTCCTTTATAAATGTATGTGTTTCAGTTATACATATGGGTATGGCCTGGAGCCTACGATGGAAAGGAGATAGGTGGAGGGCTAACATGACTGGTTGTTAGGTCAGAGCAGCCACGATAGGGTTAAAGAGTGGGGATGGAGGTAAAAAAAGGTTCAGGCTTGGTATTGAGGTAAGAAGAAAATTGGGTTTGGAAAAAAGGGGATATAGGGGTAGACAGGAAATTGGGGTCAGACAACAGAAGGACAGGGTGAAAGATGTCCACCCCTTCCAACTTTTTGGGTAAACCTGTTTTTATTGGGGTTGGTTGGTGAGGGTTGGCTTTGGGTTTGTCAGTTTGAGGTCCTCAAGGACAGTCCATGTGATGGAGTTGGTGGATCTTGGGTATGGGATCTCCTGAGTGGTGTGAATTTACCAGAGAGTGAAAATTGGGCAGGGAAATATTCTGCTGGTAATTGATGTCATTCCAGGGGAAATGGTGTTACACCTGGGAACCAACCATATCAATGGGGTGCAGATTGGAAGGTGATGATGGTGAAATGGGTATTGCCTTTTATGACCTGCAACCCGGTTGGTAAACTGAGATTTGGTAAACTGGTCTTTTGAGTTATGTATCATTTGTTTTGTTTGATATAGTGTTATTTATTGGGCATACATTATTCCATAAAGTGTGATAAAGCCTATTAATACAAAGTCTCACATCAACAAATGGCTGTCAGGCAATTTTGTACCATATATTTGAGGGTGTAAGTAGTAAATACTACAGTAATGTAGGGATCAGAGGGCCCTTAGTGCCTTACTAGTAATAGACACCTAATTTCTTTTTTTTTTTTTAATAAGAATTCCTTCTTTTATGATGCACCAAAGAAGAAAGCAAAAATCACTGCAATAAATGTCATCTTATGTGTATGTAATGTATACTGCATTGCAGTTGTTTACAATTTTCTTATTACTGATCTGTAACTGTAACTTACTGTAGATCCCCCCATTTGTTTTACACAGTTGAGATTTTTGGAAACATTGCAAGTTAATTTTACAACAGAAAACACACACCACCGAAGAACAAGCACAAAAAATAATGGCTAGTAGGAGGGAAAAAAATTCAGATTTCCAATATTCTGGTTACCTTTTGCAGAAGCTTATTACACTGATCTTTTGTTGGTTTATTCATCTGAATTTTAAATAACTGCTATGGAAGGAGTCATTTTGCATTTTTCACTTGGAAGCTAAAACAAATTGATGTGTGTCTCCAAAACCCTACATGACGATGTGGCAGTAAAACACACGACAGCATTTCCTCTGCCATACCAATGTCAGATGTACCTCCTACTGGTCCACATTACTGATTGATTTGTGAATGATTAGCTTTATTGATAGCAGCTAATCCACAATCATATTTTATCATTACAACTTCTTCATACCTTTGTCAGGTAAAATTTAATAAATTGCTTTAGGTTACTACAGTTTTTGCATCATTAGAATATGCTATGTCCTAATAAATATTTAGGTTACTCATTACAAACACAGCAGAGAACATTTAACTAAGTCAAACTATAATATTTCTATAACACAGTATTTGAGAATGACTCTGCAAGTTGTTATTTAATCTCCAGGTAATTGTAAACAACTCACATAAAAAGGCATCCTGGTTAGGTTCAGATACAAAAATCTGGCATACCTACTTAATGAGGGTCTGGTGATTTATGGCAGAACACGTTAAAAACAAAATGTCCAGTTTTCTGCAAGAACTGTTGACCTATTAGAAGGTTTTGTTAACATTTTCCTTCATGGTTTGATACACTAAAGACAATTTACTAAAACCAAACTGTTGCCAAAAGTAACGAACCAGATCACACTTCAGTTTATGGAAAATATAAATTAAATTCAAATTAAATCCCTACTGGCAAGTGACAACATCACTAATGTACTCCTTTTCTTTTTACCAATCCAAATGAATGAGCACCACCAAAATATGGACAAATACACATTATATACAAACAGGATAAAATTAGCTATTAAAATGTTTTGTTAGCTGATCCATACAAACTGGAGAAAATAAGCACACACATAGTGTTGTTACTCATAGTAACCTTTCAAATGTCAGCTTTTTTTTTACAGAGATATCACTCAAACATTCTAATTAATCTGTGAAATCTCCAATAATAGTAGAATTTTAAGTTTAGTTGGTAAGTTTCCAGGGACAATATTTCCTCTCTAAGGAACCTGTACTGCATTTTAAAAATCAGTAACTGCTCTCTGCTATAGATTACAGGTGCACCCACCTTGCAGTATGCTATCCCCAGCCATGCAGTGTCAGAAAAAAGTCAGCCCCTGACACACTGCTGTCCTCTCTTGAACACTCTTCAGAGGTACATGGTGAACAAGAGCCTGGAGACAGAGGCATTGAACCTGAGTCCACTGAGCAGCTGCTGCCACATGGAGACAACCCATCAGAGCTTGGTCCTCCTTGGCCATCCTCTCCATTCTGCCTGTCCAGCAACAGAGCCTGGAGTGCCCTGATATACTCCACAGCTGAGCGCAGGGTTTCCACCTTGCTCATCTTTTTGTTGGGCCCTTGAGCCTGGGGCACATGCTGTCTAAGCTTGGCAAAGCCCATGTTGACCAGCTTCACCCTATTTCTTTCCCTTTCATTGCGCCTTTCTGAGGTGGAAGAGATGACACCATTCTTGTTACTTTCAGATCCCCCACTGCGCCTTTGGCATCTAAGCCTTTGTGGGGAGCCTGAGTGTGTGCCACCTTTGCGCATAGTCCTAAGTGGTCTTTCAGGGCTGCTGCATAGTAGGTTGGGCTCCTCTGAGTTCTCCATTGGGCAATGAGGTAGAACAGGTGCTTGTTTCTTCAATGAAATATACAAGGAGTAGATAAGGCCAGTGGTTGTCCTGTCTTTTGTGCTGAGTCCTATCCTGCAATGAGCAAGGATCTCTGTGGAACAGGTTACTCCCCTGTCAGCTCGTCATGACTTGTCTCTAGTGATAAGTTGAGCACACTTCCTTGTGCACTACAATGTGTTTGCCTCTCCCTCTTTCTCGCTTTCTCTCTCCAGCTAGATCACATCTCCTCCCACCAATAACATTACTTTCACTAGAGCCCTCTATTCAATGAGTGAGAGTTCCTTCCCCCTTAAACTTTCTCAAGAAACCCAGTAAGGGGGGCCAGGGAGGTTAGAAACAATTCCAGCTTGTCAGTCCCTATGATGGACAGCTATAATAAGCCATTTTCCTAAAGAAAAGGTTTTGTAATTCTATACAGATGTGACACATCAATGCCCAAAGATGTTACAGTCCCTGGATTTAAAGTGTAATCCAGGAGGGGTATCATATAGAGATGCGGAAATGGAAAAGGTTCAAAACTGTCATATTTTGTTCTAATAGGGCAGTTCATCAATGAAGGATGTTTACATGCTATGTCCCCACTTGTTAGATTAGTCTATTTTTGAAATCAAATAGGAGTAAGTGAGATAAACTAATTGCTTACATTCTAGATGCAACAGTAAAGACTAAATAATCAATTGCATTCAATAAAACATGGAAATGTTGTCTCCACTCTATGTTCTTTTAACGAGTAGCAGTGGAGAGGGGAGAACAAAATAAAAAGTACAAATGGTTTACGTGCATTAAGAACACAAGGTAAATGTCCCCATATTTAAAGTAAATCTATTATAAAGCCAAAGCTATATATTTTATTTCTGGGCATAATAAAGAATGAATAAAATCATAGTGCATTTTTTGGTTGCTCTTTTCATTTCCTGTTCTAGAAACACAATAGGAGGATGAAATCTCTACATAAAGGGAATCAGCTTTTGGTTGTCACTGGAACAAGCGTTCCTATTGGAAGTTTTACACTTACTATGTGTTTCATTGATAATTTTGTATTTTCCATTAAGTGCTGTCCCAGTTATAACAGCTACCAGGACAAATACAGATTGGATCTTATTTTTTTTCTAACTGTTCCCTTTATCTAAAAGGGACATATTCGTCCTTGTAAATTGGCATCCACATGGGTCAAAAACAGCAGGATATTTGTTTTGTCTAGGAAATATTTTTAATTGATTTAGTGGCTTTTCTAATTCTGTTTAATTTACAAATTAGGAAGCAGATAAAATAAAAACACACAATTTTTCATATAAAGAGCGGAATTATTTTCTTTAAATCAGCTTTATGTTATCCCTTGCATGGCAAGATTATTGCTGGGCATACACTATACAGCTTTCTCCTACAATTTTAAATCAGTCCTTATGGTCACTAACAAGTCTTCAATCGACCATCTATATGTACAATAACTGATCAGAATAAAGACTAACACTAATAAGGTAATAAACCACCACAATTAAAAATTTACTTCTTTATCACTGTCCAATCAGGGAGCCTGTGTTAAGTTTTGTTATTTTGACTTGTATAGCCTAATTGTTTTAAAGGTCCAGAAAATGGCTGTGTTGTCTGTCAGGGGTTTCCTGCTCACAGGACCCATGTACATGGTAAATAATGAAAAAAGGAGTAATTAAATTGTATGGTGTTGCCTAGACTTTAGCATGTTTTTAGGGATATAACTGTGTAACACTAAGAGAGATGAGCCCAAAGCCTCAGATCTGGTTTTATTAAAAAAAATCTGACTGGTGGAAGTTCAAATTGGGGACATTTGCCATTTGGTATCAGTACCCAAGCACTTTCCACAATATTACTTGAAAGGAGAAAATGCCTAATAAACCATCATCAGAGAATGTTTTCTATGACTGAAAACATTGTGCTGTAGTGGTAATCTCTTATACACAATACTATGCAATTGTAAAGTGCCAATATGCAAACAGCATGCAAATAACCTGGCTAAGAGGGTTATGGGCAGCTCTGTTATAACAAACCATTATTAACTGTCATAAAAACACAGAAATAAAGGTGTCAACAGGACTCAAGCCATGTGACTTGTCATTGCTGGATTGTTTTTAATGCAGTCTACAAAGTTCTCATCCTATTTCTGCTTTCTCTATCAAGCATGCATTTAGTGAAGTCTGAAAAGTCTGGGCACCTATACCGCATGCTTGTTTCAGGTTAGTAATTAGCTATATAGTAAGACTAAAGAAAAATGATATCCACAGGTGCCTGTACCTTTTAAAGAATTTATCAATATATTCTAATTGGTACAGGTTCTTTCATGACAGAAATATAGCACTGTTTTTTTTCTAATCTGAAAATGTCTCATATTGATCTTCAACATGTGTATGCTGATGTTGTAACGCTCACACATGTAATGCAAGTAATTTAACACAATAAAATTGTAGAAGCATTTGCTATTTGTTAAAGAAGATAGAAACTCTTCCACCAACAAATTCTATTTCCTAACTTTATTTAAAAAAAAATAATAATCAAATTTAGTTCTTCTTAAAGTATAATTGGCCATTTTTATTATTATTTAGTTTATTTAAAATGTTTTATTGATTAAGATAGAAATGTAAAATGTTGTAACTTCTACCATCCACTCAGTAACCATATTTCAGTAACCTGAACTAAGGCAGCCAAAGATATTAAATAGTTGGTTGAGCAGACGTAAGCCAACAATTGTCAAGCAAACTTCCAGGTCCTTAAACACAACCGGCTCCAAAAAAATACTATCACTCCCCTCACCCCTCCAAAAGGACTTGGCCACTGGAGCCTACTGTTGCTCCATACCAGATTGTCTCTGAGCTGATTTTGCCATCTAATTACCTATAGGAACATTTAAAGCAATGTTAGGCTACCTGCATGGTAGAAGATGTCAGTGAAGGTCAGCACTTGCTTGCCACCCTGCCTGATTGATGGATCCCCAAAGATCGGGCAGCCTGCACATAGGAAGCACATAACATTATGAAAACATAATCCAGACCTGATTACTAGACCTTTAAATGTCATTTTGTGGGTGGGTTGCTTAAATTTGCTGAGATTTTTGGAAATGCTTTTGCCATGGTTATCTACACTTGCCATTTTACCAAACTTTGTAAACCTAAATTATATATACAAATTCAATTCAAATCAGGCCAAAACTGAATGTTATCCATTCCTTCACAATGTGGAAAGGCAGGACCACCATGCTGGGAAGGAATAACAATGAGGAGTCTGGTGAGAGGGCAGCAGGATACTTCCTGAGTGGATCGTATCTGACGTATCTGACAGTTAATGATGACTATCCTTTTTCATTTATAAAAAGCCCTCACATAGCTATGTATTGGGGTGGTGTACTATATAAAGTCCCAAATGATTAGTTATATTTGTGTACTACTCATTGTGTAACTTATCTAATGGCACAATTAGAAATTTAAATTTTAAATTTCTTTAACAGAATTGTAGGTTATCTTTTAAAAAGTAGGTTTGGCAGAATTTGTGTTCATAGTGTTCAGAAACAAAGCAATTGTGTGTCTTTAAGGGGCATGTCAGAATTTCAGATGACTGTGTATTCAACTGAATGGAATTCAGTTCTGTTCTGTTCTGTGAATTCAGCGCTGTTCCTGGAGGTGACTTGTCATGTTTGGCCACAAAACACAAACCAACTCACCAAAAGCAAGAGCAATGCATGCAAGTGGTATGGTTTGCCTCTCCTGGGTGCCTAAACATGTTGTTTTCCACCACAAGTGTGCATTTTGAATGCATTATAACCTATTATAGTGAGTTTTTTTAGTTTTATTTAACATACATTTTGATGCTGGTAGACTTCTAGTCAATAGACTACAACTGGTCATGTAGATGATAGTATTACTATTCCAGGAAGTCATCGTTTCAATTGTTTCATCAAACTAATCCTAAATTGATTCTGAATTTAATAAACTGAAAGTGGTTAATATTGATTGTAGTTTAAAGTAACAGGATGGAAAATTGCTGTCAATCACACAAGTATTTAGGTCCTAATTTTACATTATTTCAATCGATTTCTGTTTTATCACATTTTTGAAAACGTGATCTCATTGTCCTATTCTTCTATTTTCTGATCAATCTGGTGGGATCTTACTATGCTCCACTATATAACTCTTGTAATACTGTGTATTTTACTTACTATAGGAAGCCATTAGTTCAATCTCCTAAATGACTAATTAATACTCCTGGTGATTATTTGCTAGTGACTTTAGAAGCACAAGCTGAACTGCTAAGAATCTCCTATGCAATACTGGGATAATGAGGTGTTTGACAGCAAATGGTTAAATCACTCAATTGAAAAATATTAAAGTTTTCTATGTAGCTAAGGCTTTTGGTAAAAGTTTTCATCTATTGGATGATACAGGAGATAGGCTGAGTCTTTAGGAGTGTTGCCCCTCCAACATATATTAAAGGCTGCCCTCCATTTAAAATTTAGAAAAAAATGTTAAAAACCAAATAACAAACACAACCTAACTCACATTATAGTTAACCACACTTCCTTTAGAATCTAGGAACCCATTTCAGAAGTAGGCTCCTTGGTGTCCCCTATATACAGGAAGTCCAATAGTCTGGTAAAACAAATACCATTATTTTTCCACAAATCAGATTTTTTAAAATTCTAAATATGATTGGCGATAAACGAAACAAAGATAAAGAGTTACAGAGTTCAGCTATATACACACATAAGATTTTAAGTGAAAATGTGTACAATTGTCTCCCAAAGTTATTCATCAATCTGCCATATCAGATAGATGAATGAACCATCAGAAACAACCGCTGTGCACTCCTATGGAGCAGGGTGTTACTTGGTCATTCTCCTCATTCTATGGAACAGAAGGGCTTTATGTGTACAGCACTCATTCATTTATCTATCACTGGAAACAATCACAAAAAATCAACTCCAGTGACAATCATCTGATGTCCATGGTACATCTGTAGAAGGCTTGCGGTGGATGTGGCTGCAGTGGATTGATAGATGAAAGAGTTTTTGAAACCTTAGAACTAGCTGACTTTTAGCACATTTGCGGTGTTTGCTGGATAGCTTTACTAGCATCATGATTTTTGTTGCTTGAATTTTTTTTATAAATGTTTCTTAATTTGCATATGTACTTATTGAATTTTAAATTGTAAATGTTTAGGAACATACCAAAGCTAGTTGCTTGTGTTTTATGAATAGTCTTTAATCATGCCTTATACAAACACCAAGCACCACAGACAAATATCTCTTCGAATGAGTCACATTTATACAGCGCTCTATTATTATTGAATTTAAAATGCTGTGGTCAGAATAAAGGTTTAATTAAAGTGTGCAATGTGATTATTCCATTTCTGCAGAAAATTACTAAATAGTATGTGTTCTTTTTTATCTGAGCACAGGGGACCCTTGACCTATGCAATTAGTGTCCCTGTTCCCCACCCTGCTGAGCCCTAGGGTCCCCTGTTGCTAAGGAGGTATTCAGGGTCCGAGGAGCTAACAGCTGGAGTTCCGCCTCTCACAAAGACTTTCAGCCTAATTGTTTTAATGAAGGTGGACCCTGAGCTTTGTTCCCAAAGGCAGCTCCAGACTGATACATGGTACTTTCAATTGTGTGCAGCTATTTTTCAAGCATGCTTCATTTATCATATTAAATGTGAGCATCCTGGAATAAAATGGAGCAGGCTTGCATTGATAGGATGTATAGAGACCCTCCTCTCCCTTCTGTTCAGAGGCACTGGCACACGGAGCAGGATGATGAAACCATATTGGCGTGAGCAGAAGTTGTGCAAGTGGCATTGTGGCTGGTGTGAAGCTTGAATTCACCCAAACAGTTCATCATTACATAAAGGGTTCAACTTATTCTGCTGACTGTAATTTGCAAATAGACTGCGAATCACACACACACACAATCTGTGGGGCCTCTCTTTATCTCACATTGTAAAGCTGTAACCGTAAAATTAAAGAACTTAGCTGTAAGAAAAAACAGAATAAATAAAATGAACACAAAAAAATGTTGTCCAAGTCATTGCTGCATCCTTTAAGGTGTGTTTACTTGTGTATACTACCCTAAGGTTTTCAAGATTTGATTTAGGAACACAACAATTTTAGCTCACGCATAACAACAAAAATGGAACACTGAGAAATATGGATTCTTTACATATCAGGTATCACATATACACAGGTTGAATGTCACCAGCTTTGTTCAGCAAAAACAGTAGTTACTGAAACATTTGTAAAGTTTTAACAATTCTACAATGTTAATTACATAGTGTTTGCCTTGGATTATATTAGTCTTCCACGTCCTATTCAGCTTGCTCCTACTTTCTGCTCATTTAAAAGATACCATTCTATAGCCCCCCTTCTATCGTATGCTGCTTCCCCACCTCTTAGATTGTAAGCTCTTCTGGGCAGAGCCCTCTTTTCCTCCTATGTCATTGTATGTGTCTGTCTGTCATTGTAAGATGTTGGTACTATATAAATATTGTTTATTAACCACCTAAAGCTGCGTACACACTTCCAATTTTTGTCGTTGGAAAGGATCTTTCACGATCCTTTCCAACGATCTATTGTGTGCACAATATCTACGAACGATCGTGTCGTTATCTCTATGTGCAGGATCGGTGCTATACGATCGTTCGTATATATCGTGCAGGATCGTTCGTCGTTCGTTTTCCAACGATAATAATTGGAAGTGTGTACGTAGCTTTACACTTATCAAACTATATGACCAGCCAATTTTTTGTTGAGTATATAGCAGCGAAGCTTTAAAACACTATCAGGGTTTTTACTTTTTTACCTCTGCTTTAAGAGCGGGAGATTCACCTTCACACTTTACATTAAAATGCAATAGGAAATAAAAAGAAATTTCTACAAATATACTTAAATAAAACGTTCACCCCAGCTAGTTGTTCCTGCAACAGCTATCCTTATTGAAGGATTAGCACTCAACCACTGTTTTTATGGCAACTCAGAATGTTGAATTTCCTCTCACTTTCCATTTTTTCAAGACAGTGATCTTTAGGACAAATATAGGTGGCCCTAACACTAACCTAAACAAATCCTAAATACTAATCTAACCCCTGCTGCAGAATAATAACCATGTGCCAAACCAGTTAAATCTGTGTTAAATTCTCCCAGTGTCCAAAATCTACCTGAAGTTATAGCACTAAGAATTACTAATCTAGATATCCCGACCATATTCATAGACGGGAGTGCCTGATTTAGCTACAACACATAAAAATAAATTTTCATCAGGCTGTTATGCAAAGCTGCAAACCACTGTGGCAGTGGAGTACTGTATGGTATGTTAGACGACTTGTTGCACCTGATTGGGCTGCCACTAAAGTAAAATAAAAAAACGTGCATGCACCATTTTTGTCAATGCAAAAAAAGGAAAATTAAATCTTAATTTGTTATCAGTTACGGGGCTTTAAACCTTAGTGCTACCTTGTTAAATTGTATCTGTGTGAACAGCTCCACATCAACCAGAGTGCTGCTTTTGCATTGCCAGTGCTGGAGAACACATTTAAGAATCTGGTTATGAACAAGAACTTAAGCATTTTACACACGAGGCATAACATTTTTCCTATTTTACAGAAACATGAGATAAACTTTCTTTGTTTCCTGGAATTCCATCAGCTCAAAGTAAAAAGGACCTATTTCTGGGCATATGAGACCACACCAGTTGCTAATTGGCTAATCAGATCATTAAATGTCAGTGTTCTCTTTGCATTGGGCACATCAGATCACTGCTAAACAAAAGTACAAAAGTAAAGCTAATTTAATAAGTTCCACTTGCTCCGTTTTGTGTTCTGTGCATGTACTTCAGCAAGTTGAATGGGATTCCCAGGGATGACTGCAAAGACAGTGTGCTTTCCTAGTAACTCTATTGTACTGCCTGACAAGCGGAAAGAGGCAGGCTACTACCAGTCATGGTGCTGTCTGTTAAATACTAGAGTTATTTATTAAAAGCTCCTAATAAGAGAGAAGATAAAAAAAACTTGCTTAGTAAGCTTTACAGGCCAATTCTATCTTAAAATCTACATTTTAAAGCTTATCAAAGCAAGAAACACAATCAGTGGAAAAGATTTGTAGTGATACTAAATTGCACAATCTGCCCAATAAACAACTGTTGTACAAACATCGGCCAGATGTGTGCTTGTCCCAATGCAGGAGGAGGCAGGAGGAGCTCTTAGATGCTCTTGGTGGTAAGGGAGGTACAATTCAAAGTAGAAGGGGTATAGAGGTTAACTCGTTGTTAAAAGTTTGGAGAAGTAATAAGGTGTCACGGAAGGTAATGAATTGGTCAGATCCAATAGATTTATCGGAATGACAATGTTAAATCAGGAACACTATTTAAAAGAATAAAGATAAATAGCCCTGTCCTTCATTTTCTACTAGGGCCCTTTTTATGTCTAATATAACTAATTACAAGTGTAATTTTAATTAGGAAAAAGTCTCTTCTTGGGTGTAAAGGGAATAATTGGACTCCCCATTGGTGCAGATTACACTATGAGAGTTGCAGTCTTCATTTATTCATTTTAACAATATTGTTATGATACATTTCCTGGGAATGAATTTGCAAAAATCAATAAACCTTTAAACCTGCCCATTTTGTCAGTTTCAGCAAACCCACAAAAACTCCCTTATAGGTGGTTCTTTATAGTTTTGGTTTTGTCCATTTTGTTTGTGGAGCACTACATTAATGAAGAAACAAATGTATCTCGTCGACATATTAATATCTTTAATTTTGTAGCACAGTGAGTTGGGGACCCTGCCAGTGTGGCACAGGGAAGAATATTGTCACTGGCTGCATTGGCATTCGAAAACCATCAATTGGCTGCATCCACTAGATTTTAGCCCAGAACCCTGATGTGCCCTGGTGGCTGAAAGTCATTGAAGGCTCAGGATAGCAAGCTAAAAGAAGAGCCTGTGCCCGTGTAGAGAGGGAACCGAGGGTGACACACCAACAGGTACACAGCGGGAGAGATAAGCTGCTTGGGGTTGTGTTTTGTAAATGTGTATGGGTGTGTTTAGTGTATGTGTTTATGCACTATCACAGCAGGGATTGAGCAAGGGGTATTGCAGGTTTCAGCAACATCAGCAAGTGTCATTCTCCTAAGTGTCCTCCTTTTTATTTTCGATAAAGGACCCTATCCAAAGTTTCGCTGGGGGGCTCTATAAATTCTATGTATATCCCTGCATAACCATCAACTAAATTTCATATGAAATGTCAGCAATAAAAGGAATCTGTACTAAAGAGAGTGAGATTTCTGATCTCTGGTTCATTAATATTTTCTGCATTACTGACCCAGACCAATTATGTACATCAGACGTGTTTACTTAATTTGCTGCAGTTTTTTGTTATTTTTTTTTTCTTGGGTATGATGTGCCTATATTGCCTAATTGCAATACAGTTTGTACTATCAATTTCTAATTCCCCACTTTGAAAAAAAGGTGGTTGTTAGGGGCCTGAAAGTTCTTGGTAAATAGGCTTTGATAAATGAGGCACATATGTAAAGTATATATATGAGAATGAAGTGCACAGCACATGTATAATAGGATCACATCTCATCCAATGCCTTGTTCTCCAGCTAGGAATGCTGGAATGCAAATTTAATAGGTCTTTCCCTAGATCTTGTATTCCCAGTCCTTTATCCCTTAATCCTTTTACAACTAAGCGGCTTAGAGCATATCAATGGTACAGGCAATGGGATATAATTTTAGGAAAGGTGTGGTGAGGATGGAATTGTGAGAAATTTAAAAAATTAGAGCTAGTGATATGACAAGGGGATACAAGTTTCTAAAAAACAAGATCTGAAAAAAGGTAACTGCTATATTGGAATAGATAGTGGCAGCAAACTATTTTACAAATTGGTCTTTGTGCACATAGCCAAATATTGCCAATAAGATCAGCTCTATTGGTGCTGGGAGTTCGATCCCCTGTGTAAGCTTTGTGTTGGATGGTGCTAAAACATATATAAAGTTAATTTTTTCTTACTCAAATCACAGTATTTGGAAATGGCCACTTAAATAGGATTTTAAGGTAAATAAACCAATGCAAGTAGGTGAGCTCTTTATTGCTTCTACTTTCCTGCCTGTTCACAGATATTTAACTAAACTCTTCCCGCCTCATGTTGGAATCTTCACAACGTCTTCTTCCGGTTTTGGGAACTTCAGCCATCTTGATTGGGAAGGCCTGAGTGAAGTAACCTCCGGTATACTGGGGTATACTGGGATATTACACTGAGTTGCCCTAGCAAAGCTCTATGTACATTATAGAAATTATTGCAAACAGGCAGGTAAGCTTAAATGCAGAAGGAACATTGTCTGTCCCTTACGGTCTATGATTTATTTGAGTGTATGTTTAATGTTGCAAAAAACAGTATGTGAAGCCTAATAACCCATAGCACACAATTAGTTTTTCCCATTTGCTTAGTTTTCATACTAAAATAAAATCTGGCTACAGAAAGTAAATATGCATCACAGTTTCTGCAACATATATTTCAAATGTAATTGCATGCAATTATGTGAGTAAATTTGCATCATGAAAGCATAGTAATTCTCAATAGCTTTGCACACCCTAGTTTGTAAATATGAATTGTTCATAAAATACATATATATTTTTTTTAATGTTGTGCACACAAATACACCGCCTCCGCCTCAGTTCAAAATCCTCATTGACATATCCAAAATCAACAAGGAAGGGCTAGGTTTACTTAACAGAAATGTAGCATGTGCAGTCACACCTTCATTTCATTGTTCCTATGCAAAGATGCTCACAGCTTTGCAAGACGAAGCAACAAAAACACATAGGTGTACCTCACTGATCATATTCATGACTTGGGGAGCTCAGAGTTCCTGATTCTGGGGCCCCCAACCCCCAATAAACACATGTCACTTGCTATGGGTTAATTCTGTCTTTTATTTACATTATTATTTACATATCAAATAAAATCTTCCCCTAGCTAATACCAGTTACCTAACCATTACAGGTCCTCAAAAGCCCTGACCAACTCCAACATCAAACTCAGGGTCAGCCACCAATTTGCCCTACTGCTCCCAGCCATAACCCACCGATATCCAAAACATGCAGCCCCTTGGCCATTGTTTAACTTGTAGATGCCATACCTCAGATGGGTCCCATCCACTGCTAAAACCATCCTCTTAACAACTCTGCCTTTGAAGAACCAGCCCTTCCCATCGTCCCCCTCACTCCACTTTTAGGCAGGCAACTTTTTCTTCCACGGCTTTAAGAACTTTTTCCCCTCACTTTCCTCCTCCCTATTTAGCCTTCTTTCTCTTCATCCCTGAGCCCCCTGTCATGTCCGCCCTCCTTCAACTCCCCAGTCATGGTCCCGAGCTTAATTGTTACTGTGAATTTTACATCAGCAATCCAAGGAAGAAATTAGAACATTCAGCCTCAGAGGCAACAACTGTCATTTTGTTGTTGTCTTTGCATACCCCTCTATCCATTCCATGGAACTGTCCTGTGGATCCAGGCTATGTCCCAGATCCAAGTGCTGGAACCCTTGTACTAAGCACCAATATTACTCTATTACCTCCCAGTGAGCACAAGTGCCCCTTAACTCACCTAATTATACTCTTTTCCACTTTTTTTTCTCACGCTGATCTACAATGTCAAGACATTCTCTTTTCCAAGGACACTAATGCCAGGAAATATTCCCTTCCAGTAAGAATAAATACATCCAATACTTGGCTTATATTTCTTCCCGATTACTTTTTTTTTCTTCCACTCACCATCAACCATGTGCAAATTTTTCCCTTTCTACCAACAATTTTTTTTCTTCACTACTGACAAACATTTTTCCTTCTACTGATTCTGGAGATTTTTTTCCTTCCCATATAACACTGCCTTACTGACTTCCCCCACTGACCACAGGCCATGCAGCATGTTGCATAGGTCTGACCTAAATATATATTTTTTTCAACAGTTGCTCACTGCTTTTTGCTACAACTATTTTAGTTCTTATCTACCGGTATGTTAGGCTTAGGCAAAGTATTTGCTCCCACATGCAGGCCTGCTTTTCAGAGTGGGCAATGCCGTGCAATACCTAGAAGTGGCAGAAAGTATGCTTTATTATTACTTTTTTATTAATATTAATATTTAATTGATATTTATTAATATGATTATTACTGTATGCTCAACTGTTCAGAGAAGGTTCTTTGCAGACCAAGATTGTTAATGCAGACCAAGATTATTGACTTCTCTGTGGGTTAATTTTACCATTAGACCAATTACCCAATACACACGTTAGAACAATGCTGTAGCTTTATATCCTGCAACTAAAGCTACGTACACACTTCCAATTATTATCGTTGGAAAACGAACGACGAACGATCCTGCACGATATCTACGAACGATCGTATAGCACCGATCCTGCACATAGAGATAACGACACGATCGTTCGTAGATATTGTACACACAATAGATACGATCGTTTGAGCGATAGAGGAACTATGTGAATGACAGGAAAGTGAACGGACGTTCGTTCATTACGCATGCTCTGACCATGGACGATCAACGAACGACCGTACACACGAACGATGTTCAACGATCGTCGTCCAATCCGATCCGCCGGTCCGGTCGTTCGTTTCCAACGAGTTTCCTCGTTCGTCGGCGTCGTTGGTTACTTTTTTACGAACAATTTTTTGCCCAATCGATCGTTCGTCGTTCGATTGGAACGATAAAAATTGGAAGTGTGTACGCACCTTTAAGCCTATTACATCTTTCAATCTGATTGTGGATGGAATTTGAAGACCTACATACTGTATACTATTCAGTCAATTTGCAACCAATCTGGCCAGTCGTTACCCAACACAGATATTGAAGAATAGAGAATAGAGTCGAACAGATTGTTGTCAGATTTTGTTGTATTTGGTTAATTTTGGAACTGCCTGCAACTTAATGTAGTAACACAATCTAGTACAGACTGTTCTAACAAATTTGTGTCTCTCCGAGGTCCTGTAGAGGAAGGGCTCTATCTTTCCAAAAACAGAAACACAGATACATAAGGTTTCCTAAAGTATGAGATGCAAGTGAATAATAGCAATCTCTGTTGTCTTTAAGGTATGAGATGTGGACGTTAGGGAACAAAATGCTGATATCTAGCTTAGAACAATTTTTAGTTTGATGAAGTATTGCTCAAGCTAAGTGCTCTCATTTGTATGTCAGCGAGATATCAGATTTAAACAATATGCAAATTTGTAACCATGGACAAATACTTGAATGAGGAACTTTCATGATAAAAAGCTTGTCAATGGTGCTCTTCATGCAAATCATGAGGTGGGGTCAGTGCTAAAGTCGGTTAGATCCTAAGGTTCTTCAAATCAATGAATAACATGCTGTGACTGATAAGAAAGGAGCTACAGTATAATAATTCCTTAATATATAATGAGTTAGGCCTGGTTCTCTATTCCAACTCCACTAATATAACGCCCACACTTCCCCAAGAAACAAAGTCACTTTAACATGACATGTGCTTTATTTTAAAGATTACCTCAAGGTATGAGTTATGCAACTAAAACGTATTACATCTTTCAGTCAGATGTGGAGTCTATTTACAATCAAGTTTACATGTCCGAAAACTTTAGAATTTGAAGACTTACGTATACTATTCAATCAATTTGTATCCAGTCTGACCAGCCCTTACCCAGCACAGATTTGCAGTGCAAAGGATAAATATCATTTTGCAAGGACAAGGAACGGAGTAAAATACTTTAGGTGAGTATAAAAACCTTTACCAACCTTTGTAGCCCCTACCTCTTTGTCCTGATGCCACATAGGGTTACTATTCAGCTATCCAGGGCAAAGCAACAAGTTGTGGCTCATCCAGGTAACACAAGGAAATCTATAGCATTTTGTGAACTTTACCTCCAGCAACATAAAGCTTATACAAGGCTTTGCTTTTTTGGTTTGTGAACAGAATGGCAGGGAGAGGTTATTATTTATTAATGGAAAGGCCTTCAAAACGTAAATATGTTGTTTTGCTATGCATGGGCAAAGCACAGCACATTTGATGAGCGGTAGCATATACTGGTTGGACAATACTTATTGCTGGGGATGGTATTGGAGAGGATGTGAGTATTGCAGCCAGATCTGTTCTTCCTTTGTTTTCATATGTGCTGGGTTGCATACATTTTTAAAAGGTGATCTTAGTTACATGGTTAGTCAGGTTGAAAAAAAGATCATCAAGTTAAATCACTAGGGAAATGAACATATTCCAGACAACAAAAAAAACTCTATGGACATAGTTGATCCAGAGGAAAGCGAAAAAAAACCCTGGTGTAATTTGCTTCAACAGGGGAAAAAATCCTTTCTGATTCCCTAAGGCAATCGGATGTTCCCTGGATCAATGGTCACTGCTATCTTTAATTTAAATCTTTAAAACCCAGATATATTCTGTGCTTCTAGAAAAGCATTCAGCTTTTTCCTAAAGCAATCTATAGCAGTTGCTCAAACTACTTCCCGAGGGAGTTTTCTCCATATCTTCACAGACCTTACAGTAAAGAATCCCTTCCTTATCTGGAGCTTAATCTTCTTTTCCTCCAGAAGCAAAGAGTGCCCTCTTGTTTTTTTGTAATGATCTTCAATAGTTGGAATGAGAGTTCTCTATATGGACTATTTTTTTATAATTATAAAGGGTGATCATATTCACCCTTAAACATCTCTTCTCAAGGTAGAATAGGTTTAGTTCAGATAATTTTTCCTCATAGCTGAGCTCCTTCGTTAATTTTATTAGTTTAGTTGCCCTTCTCTGCACTCTTTCCAATTCTACAGTGTCCTTTTTGTGAACTGGTGCCCAAAACTGCACTGCATATTCCAGATGTGGTCTGACCAATGCTTTGTACAGGGGCAGGCCATCTCTACAGTCTATTCCTCTTTTAATACAAAAAATACTTTGATAGCCTTAGATATTGCAGCTTGGCATTGCATGCTATTATTAGGTCTATGGCTGGAACCCCCAGATTCTTTTCCATTTCTGACTCCCCGAAATGTAATCCCCCTAGACAGTATGAAGCATGCATGTTGTTGGCCCCCAAGTGCATACCTTAACATTTATCTATATTAAATGTAATTTGCCACTTGGCTGCCCAATCAAACAGTACATCCAGGTCTGCTTGTAGATTATAGACATCCTGTATGGACATAATTCCATTACATAGTTTGGTGTGAAAGTGACAGGACCTGGAAATGTTCTGAATATGGGGGGTAAATGAGAGGGCCGAGTCAAAGGTGACACCAAGACAGCGTGCCTGAGGAGAGGGCCGAATAACAGTGTTGTTAACAGTTAGATATATGTCAGGGGGAGATTTGGACTTTGAAATAACTGAGCTTAATTCTATGAGGACACATGGATGTAATCCATCAGGTCCTGGTGCTTTGTCAACACTAATTTTGTCTAACTGTTTCTCAATCATATCAATTTTGAGCCATTTTGGCTCATTTAAGGCAGTGACATTGCTATTAGCAATTTGGACTTGAGCTCCTTGTGTACACAGAGCTAAATAAATGGTTAGTCAATCTGTCTTTACTTTATCCCCAGTTACCAACCCAGCGACATCCTTTAAGGGGCCTACATGCTCAGATCTGATCTTTTTGCTACTAATATATTTAAAGATTTTTGGGGGGTTTGTCTTACTTTCTTTTGCAATCTGTCTTTCATTTTGAAGTTTTGCACATTTTATCTCCTTTTCACATCTTTATATATTCATCATATATTCTTTATAGTTTTTAAATGATGAAGGTGATCCTTCATTTTTATATTTTTGTAATGTCATTTTGTTATTCTTTATGACTTTTTTTAATATTTGCTGTGAGCCACGTAGGTTTAAGTTTTAGCCTCTTAAACTGTTTTTTGAGGACAAGTCACGGAGAGCCGCCCTTAACAATAAAACATTTGCTCTTTTAAAATTGAATGTTTTTATCTTTCCTGTTTTTGCTTCCTATTTACAGCTTACATTAAATGAAATCATATTATGGTTACTGCTACCCAGATTTTATTTTATATATGCAGAGGTGAAGGTGAAGTTGGGATTAATAAATCAGAACACTTTGAAATAAATTGTTAAACATTGATGTTGAATCCTGATGTTAGTAGTAAAACCAAAAGGTGCACCATATTTTATACCACATCACCAGACTAGCAGCATATACCTGATAATAACCCTGAATGAACATTATCAATTGCTAAAGGAAAATGACAAGGGAACAAGGTATAATTGATGTTATAACAGGTTTTCTACTTTTCCATTTTATCATTTTGTTTATTGCTTGTACTACTACCTAAATGGTCTATAGTGAAACTACACATGTATCTGTAGGTTTTGATAAACATCTGGACTGACATTATTCAGTGAAAGGGTTACCAACTACAGCATAATAATTCCTGTGTATTTACTAGAAAATATTCAGTCTCTATAAAAGCCATGCAAAGCTATGCAAATTATGCAAATTTGAAAGACTGTAGATTTGCATTAAAAACAGATTTTTTAACTGCTAAGCAACACATACTTTTCTACCTAGCTACAAATGTCGTGTTCATAATGACATACCGAAATTATTCAGGTGAGCAGCCTGATAAAGATTTGTGCTAAGCTTGCTGCTATAATGTCACAAATAACAACATGGGAACAATATACATCTTCACCAGCACAAGACATTATAGTGTCTGTTTTTGATTGCGTAGTATATCCTATATATATATTTATTTATTCATGTATTTCTTGATATATGTTTTTGCATAATAAGCTACCATGGGAGTATGATGTTGATTATTCTACTATGTATTCCAATGAGCAAGAACAGTATTTAAACTTTAAAAAGAAAAAATCCCACTATAAGACTCATGAGCCTATCATAAAAACTATGTCCTTCTTTGATTTGGTTTCATTTTGTTACTGTGGCCTGACTTTCTTTGCTTTGTTTGTTATCAATTTCTCCAGTACCAATTTTGACTTGTTTCAAAGAATCTGCTTTCTCAGAATTGAGGCTGGCTTAAAATGTCATTGATATGTCTCATCTATTTAAAATCATTGAAAGAAGCACGCATCAAATGCCAATGGTACCATACACATCTCCTGCTGGAGCCAAATGCTATCCACAGACAGCCCTGCATTTTTTTTTATTCTGTTGCAACCCAGTTAATAAGAGTATTGCTTCAGCATCTCCAAATTATTAGGTATAGATTTTATATGTCTATCTTTTTAAAACAACAAATACATTATGATTTTATTTAACATTTTTGGATAATGTAATTGGATGAGAAGGTGCCTTTAAAGTTATATAATAAATATAAATATATTGTAGAAATGGGATTAGGCACAAATATGTCACAGCCCTCGTCATATAAATAAAAGTAAACTAACTTTCTCTAACTTTATTGCTATGTCCAAGTATCTGCTAATCATCTTCCATGAGGGTCCTTCAATTGCCGGTAGGGCCATACACACTGACTGATTTTTACTTCTGATTTGATCTCTGAAAATCAGAAAATTATCTGATTGCTTGGGAATCTGATTTTTTTAGACCACTAGCAAGCAACATATTTTTTGTCCTTCACCGGTCATGTAGGCATTGGATGTGTTAATAAACATTGCTTAAATACACACACGTTCTTTTGTGTGCACAAGAGATTGAACAAATATGATCAGGAGCTCCTGTTTGTTGGAGCATCTTCAATATGGCCCTGTGGTTTGCTCTATCCCTAACAATTTGAAGGGCAGGATATCTTACATGTCTGCCATACTTTGGCACTGACTTTGGCAATTGTGTACTTACCAGCAGCAGGTCTGTTCATGTGTAAAAAGCCTGTTATAGGGTAGCTGACACCTTTCTTGATGGGGTGGAGCATTATTTATTGGTCAGAAAACTCTTCTCTATCCGGTCAATGGATTTTTCATGTGGTTATGGGCTGAATAATATCAAGGTATGCATAGAGACAAATTAATTTTTCCCAATCCAATCCTAAACGGCTCTCCTATATATGTAGGCACTTTAAATTTTTACTTTATGTAATAAATGGTAGTGTTTTTTTTTTTTTAAAAAGGGTGAAGCCCCTACACCTTCTGTCTTTACCACAACAGTGGTAAAGTCAGAATGGGAGCACAGAGCCTGCTAGGATGCCCACGTTGTGTATCCCAGGAGGCTTCTGGCTGGGATGGGGGGCTTTTTCCTGCAATAGGAAAATGGCAATCTCATGCGTGCACACTGAGATCAGCATTTTTTCCCCATATACAGCAGACCATGCCACTCAATCTCACATTTATGCAGTGTGGGATTAGGTGACGTATCAAGAACAAGAAAAAAGAGGAAGATGGCACCAGTCACTTCCTCCACACTGGGATAAAGGCGAGGTCCATAGGGAAGTGGGGGCTCTTGAGAATCAAAGGTGAGAATTTTTTGTTTAGTTTAAATCAGCTTTCTGCAGTGGAACAAGTGGAAATTTCATAGAAAGTCTTTTTGCCTAAAAAAAGAAGCAGCACCAAAAAATGTAACATTGCACCCAATCCCCATATTTACACACAAATATGTAACTCTGTGACATAATGCATTTTTTTGTTAACCAGGAAAAAACATCATGGGTTCTCCCTGATATTAAAACCAGACCCTTTAATAGGCTTGGGACTTTCCTGGAAATGGGCCAGTGACCCTGTGCGCCTCCTCTCATATCCATAGAAGTTCCTCTGGAATCTGGTTTTCCCAAATAGAAAGGGGGCAAAAAGTGTGTAGCTCCCTCTCTTTTGGAGAAACCAGACCCACTTGCCTCCAACAGGGACAAGGGGCATCCTTTGGGCAGAGGGCCTCTTCCTCACAACATGACCCATGTTGTGTGGGACTGTGGGTAGGGAGCTTATTTAAAATCTGGAAGCAACCGGGGTGAATATAGTTCACCCCGGTACATAGTACCTCTTTCCTATTTCCATAAAAAGCTTAAAAATAGCCTGAGAAGTAATGACACTACATAGTGTATAAAAAAATCTTTATTCTATTTTTAATACTTACCTTTTCAGGATTCAGTGTTGTTTATATTTATATATGGCAGCATATCTGCCTTCATGTTGAAGTGGCCCCTGAATAACTGGATGGGACAGAAACATCATCCATTGTGGGCTTCTACACAATGTTGGAGATCTGCATCGTCTATTGGGAACTAGCTCTTTCTGAGCTATTGTTGCCATCTTGTGGCCACAAGCCAATACAGATACTGCTACTACTACTACTACTACTTAACGACCACGTACAGTTTGTTTAGTCGTTAGGTGAGGAGCATAGGAAAGACCTGGTCTTCAGGCCTGCGAGCATGCAGCGCCTGTCAATGACAGTCTGCAGACCGGGGATCCTGCAGGAATGCAGAGGAGGAAGACAGCTGGACCCCAATAATTTTACACAGTGGGGCAGATCCTAAAAACCGGTATTGTCCCAGTGAAAACGGGCCGGTTGCGTGTGCATCTTCAAAAAGAGTGGAAAACAGAGCACTGATCCTGTCACTGCTGTAGAAGGACACATTGAGAATTTTGTGATAATTTGTTGTTCTATTTTGTTGTGCATACTTTTATATTGTGGGGGAAGCCCACACACACCCAGCAGAATTTAGTTCCACTTTAAAAGATGGCCAAAGCCTGATAATCTTTTTTGGGTGGTATGGCTGTAAAGGTTTCCATAGACCCTGATTATGGTAATTGGTCAAACGCATACACATGTAATGTATTGTTATATAATGTAGAAAACATTGTTTGCCTTGGCTCAGATATCAGATACCCCTTATTTTTGGGGCAATATCCGTCCACTATTTCATCATTTTTTGTATAGATACCAACACATGTGCACTGTTCTTTAACAATGATCTTTATTGGTTTTACAGAGAAGGTTGGTTTTATAATTGGTAATTGGTTTTACACTGACGGAACAAAATAATAAACGTAAGACATCATATATCAAAGGGGGTAGTAACAAAATTAGGGCGTGAGGAGATAACAATTACTGGAAGCAAAACTTTAGGGACGTGTTTCCCAGGGGTCCATCAGTAAGGTACACAGCATAAAATAAAGTCCAGTGTATTGAAGCAATCCTGAGCATGAAGTAAAGCAGTAGTAATGGTTAAAAATCAAGAGCTATGACAAAATCCAGGACAGGATGTTCCCAAGCCAGGGATGTAATGAAGACAAAGAAGAAGGAAGCAGAAAAGGAGAGGAGGAGAATGACCAATAAATTGGGGGGGGCAGCTGATACCCATATGACACAGACTGTGGAACAGGGCTTACTCATATTCTAGTCAGTGCCCAAGGTCAAAGACCAGGACGACAATTTCCAAATTACCATAAATTTATTGTGCATATCCGTAAGAATACATGTGCACTTTTCAAACTTTGTGTCATAAATGTAATAATTAAAAACTTACTGTAAAAATAAAAAGTAAAAGAGTTTATACACTACCAAAAAACATACATATTATTTTTTTATTAAACTATTGGTGCATTGTAGCAAGACTGAAATCTCTTTCAGATGACTAGATGTAAAAGAACAATGTTATCGCTAATTTTAGACTACATTCTCATTTGCATTTTACACAGGAACAAAAACCTTTGTTGTCTAAGAACTTTTGCATATGCACAAATAATCAACTGCTGTTGTTATTCAATCTAAAAGGATTATGTAGTAATCTGATATTCCATCCGTTTATCCGTCCATTTCAAGTATTTACCAAATACCATAAGCTATTTATTAGGGAATGTAAAAACACACACACACACACACACACACATACATATATAAATATATATCTAATTGAACCCCCCCCCCCCCCCTAAGATGATCATTCCCGAAAGATGAGCCCCAAAAGCTGCATACAGACTGTCACTGGAAATGATTTTTCTTGATCATTTCCAGTGACAGTAGAACAAATGGATACTGTACAGACATTGGTGTTTATTTCCATGGAGAGGGGAGGATGAAAGATGAAATGACAGCAGATCACTAAAGGAAGTCAGGGGACATCAGTACACATGTCAGATTGACACCTGAGACGATCACAATTCTTTTTATCAATCATCTAGCATGGGTGGGCAAACTTTTTGACTCAGGGGCCACAATGGGTTCTAAAATTTGACAGGGGGGCCGGGCCAGGATTAGATGGATGGAGCACAAAGACGGGTGTCACTAAACGCTACATCATGATGACATAACCCCGCCCACTCTCCCATTTGTTCTGACTATCTCTTTCTATATATCTTTAGTCTCTGATCATCTGTCTGCAGAACAGTTTTCCGTATCATTACAAACCCTATCACATGTGGCCCTATACTACTGTCAAGGGCCACAAATAAGGCTATATGACAACCACTGCCCTGTACAGTTCCTGCTCATCAACCTTCCTAACGACAAGACCAAACAAATGATTGTGATTTGTGACCACTGATCTCAAACTCCTTTATACAAAGGTCCCAGTTCTGGATTCCCACAAGTACAGATCATGATTTCAGTACTTTAAATTCCCCACACAACACAAATATTTATATCAGACAAGCAGCTAAATCTTTAGTGGTGTGTCCCACAAGCAATGACACAGAGTTTGCAGGACAGATCTTCAAATTTGTGACTGTCCACTCTAAGCAGGGGCACCTACAGTCTACAAATCCTATGATTTGTAATCTTATAATTACAAATACATGATCACCATATACAGTGGTACCTCAGTATAAGTCCGCTTTGGAATAAGTCCAACTTAGTAAAAGTCCTGTGTGGACACAAAATATCTTGCTTGGTATACAACCTTTGCTTGGTATACAACCTTTTTGCTAGAACTTGTATGGGTCAAAATGAGTTACAACACCACGCGCTACCCTTATTTACCTCTCTCGAGACAAAGCCACGACTGCCCACGAGCGTCTGTATGCCAGTTGCTACCATTCAGTGAACAACCCGCGCTATAACTCTCTGTGATATACATAACATCTCCTTCTCCTCCCTTCTCAGCACCATCCTAGTAGGCACTCAACTATTCTCAGCAAGGTAAATTGTATTTTTTTTTTTCATCTAATTGCTTTTATATTTATATATATTTAGTAATAACCAGCGTTTAAATTATTTTATACAGCCCCATCAATGTATAATAACCAATACAATAGGATTTTTTTTTCTTTGGAACAGAATAATCATTTTCCTTATTCCATTTCATATGGGAAAAATTTGTTTGGTATAAGTTCTGTTTGGTATAAGTCCAAGGATCTGGAACAGATTAAAGATTTATACCAAGGTACCAAGGTAAGTGTCACCCACAGAGCGAGGGCCATGTTGTTGGGGGGGGGGGGGGGGTGTCAGCTCCAGGCAGAGGGTCTTCTCATCTTTGGAATAAAGAGATCCCAGGACAGTGGTTGTGTCAGTGTATCTCCATCATGTGAATTGATGATGATAATAGCAGCTCCTGACCTCCCTGTGCTGTGTCTATGGCAGGGATGGGCAAACTTTTTGACTCACAACGTGAGGTAAAGGTTGCCAAGATGTTGCGCCGGGTGTCACTCAAAGTGATGTCATGATGACATAACCCCGCCCACTCCATCGCAGATCTGAGCCTGCAAAGGGAAAATGGGTGGGATTTGTCCAGGGACACAACCTGCCCACTTACCCGAGCCTAGGATTTGTATAGGGGACATGGTTTTCGGTCCTCCAGAGGGGTCCTTCACCTGACCCAGCTCAGGGGGGCACCAGCTAGAGCCGTGGACCACCAAATGGGCCGGATTAATAAGCCTAATGACCCATATTTGGCCCGCGGGCCGTAGTTTGCCCATGCCTGTTCTAGCACCTGTACATTATGTAAATGACTGGCCCTCAACTTCAACTATTGTTATATTTGCAGAAGGGTGACTTGCATTCATATTCCTCCCTCCCCTCTCCATAGAGCAGAAACGGCTGCTTGGCAGAAGCTGATTAGCATGTCTGTACAGTAATCATTTATATCTTTAACCTGAAATTATTGCTGACAGTAGGTTATTGGCTGAGCAAAAATTTATGTAAAAAAATCACATACATGTCCAGTATTTTAACCCTGGAGATTTGACTGGTTGTAATAAAAAAGTATGTAAAATTATTTGAAACATTGTAAAAAAGTTAACAGGTTCCATCTAGTGGAAAATGTAAATATCTGCAGTATAAAATACTTACATCAATATCTGTGCATATCTGTTAACAATCTTTGTAAAGGTACTGCTCCCTTTATTTGTTTTCCTTTCATTTCCCTCTGTTTTTTGATAGGATCACATTCATACATAAAAATAGATTCTGATAAGACAACCGATGTGTATCTAATCAGAGAAATAAATGACTCCCCAGTGCAATTAAAATGGTACACTAGCCATGTTTGTGCAAAAAGGACATTATATATTATAAAAGCACATACAGCAATCATACGCCTTTTGTTTTTCTGGTCATTGTTTTGGTGAGTGTCAGTCTGTTTTGTGCACACTCTCAATAATTTGTGCTGTACAACAGAACAAACACTGTACAGTTATTTCTATATAAAGGACAGGACCAGCAGGAGGTGTCCTGTTTTTTCCTCCCCATTAGGAAACAACAGCAAACATTCATGTTGGTTGTTAAGTGATCCAGCATGCATGATCCCTATACATTAGGTGGGCCGATGTATAGATAATCGGTTTTGGTCTGAGATGATGACAAATGTTCCTTATGGGCAATGAAAATCTAGTGTATGCACAACACCGAGGTCTTTGTCAAGCTGAACTGGAGCATCACAGTGTTTACTTCACCTTTACGTTTTTACTGGTTTGATCAAATGGGGCTCTACTGTGCCGGCGGGCGGATTGGCATGAAATTCAAATAATTTTGTATTGGATTCAATACAAAATAGTGGTATTCAGTCTAATACAAAGAAATATTCTTATATTATATATATAAAATTATATTACATATATATATTATACATGCTACTGTACACTTACATTACATGTTTAAATATTTTTTTTTATTTTTTATTATTTTTTGTTTTAAAGTTTTAAAGTTGTTTTTGTTTTAAACTTTATTATAAAATGTATTACATTTAATAAATATCCCTGAGTTATGCCTAAGAATTATAGCCTACAATGAAAAATACATTTCCATGCAAAAACATTGTACTGCCTTTTGCATGGAAATTTGCACGGAATTAGACCGCTAGGTGGGTTAAAAAAAAACAGGTTCTCTCACTTACATCGAATTGTCGCCCCATATGATAATACTAGGGATTTACTTCTTTTTGCCATATGCATATATGGTATTGGATTTTTTTTTTCAAAAAATTCATGACCAAAAATAATATTTTTACTTTTGTTTAACTAGGTTTTATTCATCCACTTTTAGGAGTTGTTTGAAATTCAGATGATGTTTTAGCTTACTTTCATACAAAAATATAAAAAATGTTAAAGGGTTCACAAAGTTTCAAGTACCCCAATACATTATTAAATCTATCTTCTTTATTTATTTGTACACATGGGACTAATCTCTGTCCTGAGCTACCATTGACTATTTTATCTCATGTTTAGGGTACACAGCACTTCACAAGTTAAAAAATATGAAGCCAGGAAGAGTAGTTTCAGTTAATTTAAGTCAATAAGTCAAAGTTGTGCACAGTTTAAAGCTTTTTCATTGATTGGTGTGAAGGCATTACCTTCCCTGAACAACCACTTGCCACTGGGATCAATGCTTGCTGCTTTTGTTAGTAACTGGCTATTCCAGCAGCTTTCCCATTTTCTAAATGGCATTCCTACAATTCAATATACAGGCTTGGGAGGCCAGCTACCCCATCCCAGCACACAGTTGCCCCCGGGACTTATATGCACTACGAAAAGCATCTGGGGAAAGAGTGACAGAGGACCAGAAGCCCACAGAGCAAGACAGGGGACACTATGGGGAGTTAAGCAGTTCAGGGTCAGTAACCAGGTGATTCACAAAGCATAATGCAGTACAGAAGAGTCTAGCAGAGGCAAGTCCAGAAAACAGAGCCAGAGGTCATGCACAGGCAATCAGTCCTCCAAAAGTATCCAGAGATAAATAAAAAGAAGAATCGGGGTCACAGGCAAAGGTCTGTCCAGGCAGCATACAATCACAGGGTCAGGAAATAGGTAGAGTCAGCAACAGTAAATCTAGCAGATAAACAAACCAGCAGCAGGTCAGCCAAGCTAAACACTACAACAGGCAAATAGTGACTGGGAGCAGAGAGGCTATAAAGTCCTGGCAACCGATGGATTGGCAGAATTTAAACCAGGAACTAATCTTCTCCCTGGCTGCGCGACGTACTTTACAAACCCCTTAAACTAGCTGGGATGCTATCAAATGTACATTTCAAGTGAAGGCTGCATGGTTAAAGGGAAGCAGGAATAGCTGCCTAATCTCCTAACGCCTAATTGCTTTTTTCTGGTCAAACCTTGAAGGGAATGTTTGGGTAAATCCCGGTAAATAATGGAAATTTCCTTTCATTTATTTGCCAACATGCTCTCCATGGTACTGAAATTCTGTATATAATATTACTATACCAAGTGTGCAACCTTCCATATTATGCCTACAGATGCCCATTGGCACTAAAGATGATTTGTCATTGGTTTCCAAAAAACATACATGGGTTTCCCACACTAGGCATAATCTTTCATGGCTAGGGAACTTTTCCTTTGACCATCATTGCCCATTCCTCTTGCTGTCATTCTCTACCAGACATAAGGGGTGCTGAATTGCTTGGTGCTCTTCTAAATCAGCCTAGGTTGCTCTAGTGGAACTTATTTTACATAGGGAACCCCTAATGACCCACAATAACCCCTAATGCTAAAGAAAATGTGGATTGAAAGCATGCTGCATGCTTGCTGTTGTTATGGGGATGCCAACCTGCACATTTGGCTTGCCAGACTGGTTAGCTATAGAGGGATGCCACACACGTTTTTTTCTTTCTTTTTTTTTTTTAACATGGAAGTGATGAACCTGTATTATGAATGCAGTTCTTTCAGTGGCTGGAGAAGCCACTTCTGCACATGCCCGAAGCCTCCTGGGATTTGTGACAAATGTAAATGAATGGTATGAATGAGAAAAGACTGCCAAATGTTGGGTGAATGTCAGAACATATGTTGGAATCAGGAGCATATGTCAGATGAATCTTGTTTAATTTATTTTTCATGAGTGGATCTTCACGTGAATGGCTGAAAACAGGTGAAAACAACTTGGATAAAAAAGAGTGGCTGTGGAAAACACAGTCATGACCAAAGACATTTAAAAAATACCAAAAAAATTAGATGGGGGTTTTAATAATTTTTTTACTCCAATCATGACAACAAATAAAGTTTTAGCTTTGCATAAACTATAAACAACATGAAACTGCAATTAGTTTAAGTGCCCGAATGTGTATTCATGTCAGTCTTCTGTAATCTCTATCATGCACAACAGGAGTCAGACAGGGGAAAGGCTAGAATTGGGGGCCAGTCTTTCATTTTCTTTATTATTTGCTGCAAAGTTTTTAAATGTATACAATTTATTTAAAATACATTTAAGAAAAAAGGTCTGGCTTTAAAAGAAACATTTACATCATCCTAGCAAAATGTTTCCGAAGAAATCTCTCTATAATTATGGTCACATCGATTTTTCTTCTTCAGCTGTTGATGTGAAACCTACGAAGTGAACAAATTTGTCAATATAATTGGGCATGGGACCAAGTCTTTTAACGTTCTAATAATACCAAGCTAGTTTAGAAAGCCTGAACTTTATACCCACTTTAGGAATAGACCAACCTGAAGGCACAAGGCAGCATAAAAAAGACAAATGGCAATGCTGGAGCTGATGTGATATTTTAGTCTGTGCTGTCCAAAGAGCTGCCCTCGGCACCATGTTAGTTCAACACACAATGTTTGTTTTTGCTATTTTTATCTAAAACAAAGTGTGCTGTGCGCTGGAATTTTGTCCTCTTTCACTTTCCTGGTATTGAAATTCTTACCCGTGCTGTCTGAACAAACACGGGCAGTGCAGCCAGCTCTGCCTCTGACCACCACAATTCTGGTCATTTTATATCTGCTCGCAATATCAGCGTTTTGCTCTGTGTGGTCACCTGGCTGATCATACCTGGAACAGTCTGGCATACACACAGGGAATCCAGTGTAACCAGATCAGTGAAAAAGTTTTATTCTGAGCTGCAGAAATTCTGATTTTGTATTGGATCTGAATAACTCTTACACAGCTATAATTTTCAGAACAAGAACCATCACTATGCTTTATGTTTCCTCAAAGATGACTTCAATGAGGACTCTATGTTTAAAAGTTGCATTTTTACTTATAACACATTTTTACTTATAGAAAAGGGTAGAAAATCCTTTTATATAAGGTAAAAACCTTGTTTAAAAACCTTTTTTTTAAAAGACAAAAGGGGCAGCCCCTCCCCTCCTGTCTTTACTGCCGTGGCAGTATAGACCAAATGGGAGTGCAGAGTGTCCTCGAATACCTACATTACGGTCTTGGCACTATGCACTCTTTTTTTCCCATTGACAGCAGGCTATGTCACCCGATCGTAGTGTGAGATCAGGTGACGTAGCCAGAAGAACAAAAAAAGTGGGAAGAAGATGGTGGTGCCTGGTGACAGTACAAAGGAGGATACCAGGATGGCATGGGACAAAATTGCGTAAAGCTCCACAAGGATTGGGGGATCTGTGGAAGTAAAGGTAAGTGTGATATATTTTTTTTAATTTTAATTATAATTCAGCTTTAAGAGACAGACCGAAATTAAATATATTCACTATTTTAGCCAAAGAAGCTGAAACCAGCTGGCCTGCACCACCTAGTATTGCACCTCCTTTAAAAATCAGAAGGCAAAATTACACATAAACTCAAAACATTTTCTTTTATGTAAACTTTTCTTACAAAAAATGGTGTCAATGGCATCCTCCTGAAATGCGTGTTGCCCACCTTTCTAGCTGTGCTTCTGTCTTTATTATCATACAAGTCTTCCAAAGTCCAATGAAGTATGCAGTTCTTGAATTCAGAGTTAGATGTTCTTTACACCTATTTTGATTTTCAAATTGAAAATTTGGGCAAATGAAGTGCCAGGCTACTAGCATTTTTCAAAAGCTGTAGGAATGGCAACCTCCCTGTATGTCTTATGAAAGATTTCCTAAATTTATTTAGGAACAGCTAAGAAGTTTTTTACAGCTATGCTGGCTATTGTAGTTTTATGACACTCAATAAACAATAGATGGCCTATAAATGTGGTATGAAGATGCCGTAGTCTTTCTGGCATCAAGCTTTTGAGAAGCCAGGCATGCAAGATTACATAATATGCACATATGCACATGGAAATAAAAAAATTCTGGAAGTTTTCCAGCACAGTACATGGACCCCCGAGTCACTGTTATTATATATGCCACTATGATAATGTCATGTCTAATGTCTTCCAATTGCCTGGAGCTATATAAAAAAAAATATAGGTGAAGGGCCGCATGACAGGGTGAGGGGGGGAGGCATAGACTGATGGGGGGGTGTTATCATTTGAAGTGATTGGTTAAGGGGACATGAGGTGACAGGGTGTTACCAAAGGTGGTAGGGGTCAAAGGACAAGTTTTAAGAAGGGGCACAGAGTGGGGGGAAGATCAATAATTTATGGAAGCTGACAAGAAAAATTGACAAATTGAAAAGTTGAAGCTGACAGGCAATTTTCTTCCTACCATGTTGACGGTGGAAGATCTCTTGAGCCATCTAAGGTCGATGGCTGATGCTCGGGGGTGGCATCCAGGCCGCCGGTGCGCCTCAGTCCAAGTGAAGCCCCTGGGGTTCAGCGCTGCCGTAGGAATCCCACTTCCAGACCCTCCGAGCCCTCCTGCCAAGCAACTGCCTGCTGTGGCCAGGGGAGATGTTGGGAGGAATCCTCTTCATTGGGGGGACCCCGCAGAAGATGCAAGACAGGCCCCCTCACCAGGACGAGGTCATCTGTCGGCAATGTTCGGAAGTGTGCAGCTGCTTCATCGGTTTCTGGCCCGGTGAAGGCAGCTCAGCGACGGAGAGTTGCAAAGGCAGGCTCGAATCATGCGGCTCAGTTGGTCAGAAGTGAAGTCAGATTGCGGCGCCTGGGGTCACCTCATCATGGCCACTCAGAAGCTGTTTTTCCCGGGTCTGAGCCTGAAGGACGCGGTGCGGGCTGGTCGAAAAGGAAAGTCTTGTCTAGTGATGAAGAAGGAGCCAGCGTTTCTGGAATTTCAGCTGCTTGCGGGGAGGAAGAGCCCTGGGAAGCCTGTTGAGTCCCCGGGAGATAGAGGTAGGGGGGATTGTTTTGCATGTATGTCTGAGACTGTTTCCAGTTTGCAGGTTGGTGTTGGCAATGCTGTAATGGGGGTCTAGGTGAATAGCGGTTTGCTACAGGGGCTGCAGGTGTTGTTGCAAAAATTTGGTTCTGGCGTTGGGGGGGGAACATCTTCTCCGGCTACAGTGTGGAACCCTGAGTTGAGGGGGCAGTGGTGGCTTCAGATGTGTGAAGTTTAGTAGGTCAGCGGTTGGCGCCTTGGGCTAGTGGCTTGTCCACCCCTCAGTCAGGGGTCTCGGAAAGTTTGATGGGCGCAGCTGGTGGATGCCAGTGCGACAAGCGAAGGACTGCTAGTGGCTGACGTGGCCCAGGGCGAGATCTATGTGTGTTTTGAGGGCCCCTTGGACGCTTACCTGACGCAGGAAGTGCGTGAGAGAATATGGAAGGGTGTGTATGTTGAAATTTTTTCTTTACCTCCTACAGAGCGTTTTGGGTCTAGGGCCCCGAAACCTGGGAAGGGCAAACGTACTGGAGACAAGAAGAGTGCGTGGCGTCTGATTCTGCGCACTTAGTGCAGATTAGCGATTAGCGAAGCGCATCGAGTATATGGGGGGGTGGCATGGCTGCGATGTGACGAACAAATTCGTCAACGCAAGGTTATTCGTTCAGGTATGCGCTGGGACCACATGGATGTGGATGCGCCTGATGACTTTAGTTTAAGAACGCAGCTCTTTCCCGGGGGTGCCGGGAGTTCTGCCACGGGGGGCTCCCAGCCAACAAGAAAAAAGACGTTTGCTGGCTCTTCAATGAGGGAGTCTGCAAGTTTGGGAATGGCTGTCGATTCCGGCATGAGTGCTCGGGATGTGGAAATGTGCATGCTTTCGTGCAATGTCCAGTGCGAGACAAGGGACGGCCATCTGAATCTGCGAGTAGGAGGGATGACGCTGGTGAGGTTGGCAAGAATGTTGCCTTTGCTAGGTGAGTATCATGACAGGCAAGCGGCAGCCTTGTTGGTGGAGGGGTTTTCAGAAGGCTTCCGTATTCCATGTAGTTTGGAGACTGCCCCTTCTCCTGCAAACAATTTACGGTCGGCTCTTGGACACCCAGGGGTGGTATCAGATAAGTTAAACAGGGAGGTTGCTCTGAGCCGCATGGCAGGTTCTTTTGATTTGTCCCCTTTCAGTTCTTTGGTGGCATCACTGCTGGGTGTTGTTCCCAAAAATGAGCCTAAAAAGTTCAGGATGATACATCCCCTTTCTTATCCTAAAGGGGGGTCTGTTAATGATTTCATAGATCCAGAGTTATGCCGGGCTGCCTATACTTCTTTTGATGTGGCTGTGTCTTTAGTGAGGAAAGCGGGTAAGGGATGCATCATGGCCAAGGTGGACATTGAGACAGCGTTTAGATTGTTACCGGTGCATCCGGACAGTTTTTGGTTATTGGGTTGTCAGTGGTAGGGGGAGTATTTTGTTGATAAATGCCTGCCTATGAGTTATTCTATCTCATGTGTGTATTTTGAAATTTTCTTAGAATGGGTGGTAATGGTGGTATCTGACTTGAATTCCAATATTCATTATTTGGATGATTTTCTGTGTGTGGGGCCTGCGGGTACCCTTGTGTGTGCCAACTTACTGGGTATATTGCAGCATGTGGGGGTTGAGTTTGGGGTTCCTATAGCGAGGGACAAAACAGAGCCTCCATCCACGGTAATGTGCTTTCTGGATATTGTTTTGGACTTGGTTGCTATGGAATGTAGGTTGCCAGAAGAGAAGTTGGTGGATCACCGGCTGGAGGTGTGGAGAACTTGGCATTTGCGCAATATTCCTTTATGGGAGTTGCAGTCCCTGTTGGGAAAATTGAACTTTGCTTGCAGGATAATGCCAATGGGGCAGGTTTTTAACAGATGTTTGTCGGCCGCCACGGCTGGTGTAAAATCCCCTGGGCATTTTGTGCGGCTGACTAAGGTGTTGCGGGATGATTTGGAAGTTTGGATGCAATTTCTGCAATCTTATAATGGGTGCTCATTGTGGTTGGAAGAGTTGGTTTCAATGAGGTGTTGGATTTGAATACGGATGCTGCCGGATTGGTGGGTTATGAGGAAGGGACCCTGCTTGGTCCCAAAAACATTGGTCTTGAGAAAAGGACCCTGTGCAGCCTTGAAACATTGGCTTTTCAGCATGTTGCGACAGTGCTTTTATAATAAAGTAATAATCCTGTACTTCGAAGTGCTGGTGGCTTTGTCTTCAGTTTCAATGAGTTCTACATGGTTTTATATCCCTAGTTGTCACTTCAACACCCTTCCTTTATTACAAGATGTGATTGCTGTAAGGAGTACATTCCTACCACAGTCATTGCTTGAAGTGTGTACAAACCACTCTACATTCACTTTAAGCACACATTTACATTGAGTTGAAAAACATAATATATTTTTGTAGCAGCCCAGGGCCCAGTTTGAAAAAATTAATTTATGGAAACAAATGTGCTGGTGCCCTTCTATATACTTGCCATCTGCTCCAAAACCTCAGGTGCACTTTCATGAAAATATCATTGTTTTATTATGTTATGCCCCCTTTTTCAGTATTCGGTGGCTGGGCAGAAGATAATGTGACAGGTAGGTACTAATACTTTCCACAAGAGGGTGTTCTACAGCCAAGATACCTTCGATGGATGTTTCCACCTCCAACAGCAGATGGAGTGTGGCTGCAGATGATACTAGATGTTTTGAAGCAGTAAGACTGTGTGCAAGGAGTCGCATGGAACCAGGAGACTCATAAACAGGGCTACTGATGGATTCAAGGTAACAGAAGCTAATGTAAGCACAGATTACCAAGACCTGAGGAGATCTGTGACAGTTTATTGCTTTTCTGGTCAATAAAAAATATAGTTATGTAATATGCTTTATATGAAAAGTAATACATTTTTAAACTGGTTTCAAGTACAGGGAGGAAAGAGGTTTTCGAATGAGGATTTACATTGTGCATCCTTTTTTTTTGTATATCTTATTTTATGTTATTTTGGAACTGATTAAAGTTAACGCATAGGAATTTTTAAATTTGTATATTACATCCTCTTGGTTTCTGTCTCCCCTGACTTTACAAATAAACTTGTTATATTAGCTTACCATTTTCCATATAATGATCATACTTGCCTCATCCCAATATATGCATAAAAAATCCAGTACTTTACCAGGACTTTTTAGGCACAAATATTATAGCACATCAATTTCCTAAAAAAAACCAACTTAGTTTTTATTAAAGCAATTTACATACTAAAATACAATCAATAAAAAAATACACGTTTCAACTTTGCTAATAACAATTGCTTTTCCACAAATACCGCAAATTTTCAAACAAAATTTGGTTAGATCTCACTGGTGAGTTTTTGTGACCTGTTTCGCAGATCTGTTATCTGCTTCTTTAGGAAAAAACCATGAGACCTATAAACATTTCATCAGAGTTCTAAATTAGTAATTTTTTTTTTTTAAAAACATTCTTTAGGAATTTTCAGAAAAGGGAAAAAGGTGGGAAAGGGTGTAACATAGGGGGATTCTTGTAAAGCAGATTAACATCAGTACAGAATACAAACAAAAGAAAACAGTAAGGGGGTGTAAACAAGGGGGGGGGGGGAATGTATTCAAGCAGGATCAAACATTTTAGGGGATTTAAATAACGAAAACGAAAGTGGAAGATGATCCAAAATTGAAAGGTAATAATAGCAACTCCCACATGAGAATTGCTTTACAATGAGAACAAGGGAAAGGGGTCAACATCAATGGTAACACCTTCAAACAGCCCAAGTCATGCATCAGATAATGAGTTGTGAGAGGGCAAGAGGGGGAGGGGAGAATTTGGGTCAGAAACAGGGCATTTATAGGTGGGTTGCCTTATTCCGTTGATCAGCTTTACTTCTATCTGGGTAAACCCCAATTCCACTGTATATTTAATAATCAAGATGGGCCCAGTTAGCAGCTATACTCCACAGAGGTAGAAAATTGAGACCAGTAGTTCCAGATGTTAAAGAATTTTCTGCTCGATCACCGCAAGGAGGTTAGGTCTTCCATGTGATGGATTTCATTGACTTTCCTCTGCAGCAATGCATGAGTTTGCTGCCACAATGAGATGTCTTATTACCGAAAGCTTATACATTTTCCCTAAAAAGTTGGTATGTTGTATAACGAAAGAAAGCAGGATCATCCGGAATTGGGGAATCTAGGAATCTGTCATCCGTTGGGTAATGTCCCTGACGGTCAGCCAGAAAGTTTTAAGGCTGGGGCTAAATTATTATTTTCTGACATATATATTATAAAAATAAAATGATAGTTTTAGCGAAACAAAATCCTTCCTCTACCACATAAGAATGTGATGTACACAAAGCAGCATCAGTGAAGAAAGCAAAGAGGCCAGCAGATCTAGCACCAATCAACATATCTTTGATAGAACCAATTTAGAAATTAGGGATGTCTCCTTTAAGAATGGCTTTTAATCCACAGAGCATTCATCCATTAAATTTGAAATGTCTTTTGATTGCATAAAACATTGAATAAATCAACTCAATATTTTCCCTGAAAAATCAGGAAAAGCGGTAATCCTGAGTGTGACTCGGGGTGGATTTTCCATTGGCAAAAAGCAGTAATCCTTAGTCACACATGGGGTCGCTTAAAACAAAAAAAAAAAAAACACTTACCTTTTTCCATTGTCGTTCCCCGGCGTCCTCCTGGTCCCCGCAGCTCGTTTGGACACATCTTCTCTCTGAAGAGACGATCTCTGGGGTTTTCCTGGGAAATTCAAATAATTTTGTATTGGATTCAATACCAAAATACCTGTATTGAGTCCAATACAAAGAAATCTTTATTTAATATATATATAATTTTATTATATATATTTTACAAGCTACAGATTTTTGTGTTTTTTAATTTAAAGTTTAATAATAAATTTATTAAATCTATTAAATATTGGACATATTTTGGTGAGTTATACCCAAGAATTATAGGTCTACAATGTAAAATAAATCTCCATGCAAAAGAATGTTTTTGCATGGAAATACGGACAGAAATAGAACACTGGGGGGGTTAATTCAATTTAGTTCTAAAAATATAAAGCACCACAAGAAATAATCATTCCAACTCCCCAACATAATAATCTACATTTTATTATCATTGTTAATCATGTTTTAATTATCATAAAGAAACAGAAGAGGGGCATTTTTTAGGTTAATATTATTGATACTAAATATCAAGCCCTTCAAAATGCCTTCAAGCCAAAATGTGATTCCTTTGATATAACTTTAACATAAAGTTTTATCAAAATCTTTTTGGGGGGTGTAAAATAGGAAACAAGGTGTTTATTACTCATTTTAAAAATTCTTGCAAACAAATCAAGGTCAACTGGGCAACTTAAGCCACTGGACACAGCACAGATAACCCCAGTTTAAGAAAAGCTAAAGCGATCAGTGTCACTGATAACCACTAGGTGGCAGTGCTGAACTCTAACCCCATAACTCTTTATGTACCATCTGCAATCTTTTATTGTCCTTGATTTGGGGCATATAGGTAGATAAAATGAGCTGAAGTTGTTGGCCTGTGATGAAACAGAAAAAAAGGACTCACTTGTTCTTTATGCAATATAGGACCTGCCTGGTCACAATTTTTTAAATATTAGGATTTAGTTCTGTTTTCTAGTCCCTTTATGTGCAGATGTGGATGTCTGGTTGATGACTAGATAGGTGTGCAATGAATAACAGAATTTACTTTAGATCGATGCCAAAATGGCAGACAACACGAGGTCTGTTTTTTCCTATATGGTCTCCTATCCATGCCAAAGCACTTCTAAAAAAATGTCTGTTGTGTAAAAATTATTGAATATACTTACTTTACTCCAGCTTCCGTATATGGCACCTAGGTGAGGGTGATGTTACTATTCTTTCTATACCACTGAACACGTTTAATGTTTTGTCAAAACTGCTTTTTCTAGATCTTTGAATGTGATATATGTTTAATGCAAATATTTTAAGTAATTTTCCTCTTTTTCTTAAATCCTCCTTCTTAGGGTAAATAGGATAAGTGGAAGGTGTCTTTTATCATCCTTTTTTTATTCAGGAGCTCCATAACTAAGAGAGCAGATGGCTGCTAACTTCTGTCAAACTGGCATATATTTTCCTCAAATTGGGTAGCTACTCTGGATAGTATTGCCCATATTCCATCTGTGTTCTAACGGTGTATATCAAAGTGCTAATATGTTGTAAATAGTATTAAGGTGAGGTTAATTTAAAAATTCTTCTAGTGGAACTTAATTGAGTTAATTAGGAGTAGTCAAATACTAATAGGCATTATTAGCTTTAGCAAAAGAAATACAGCGTAGAGAGTTCAGAGGAACTTAAGAAGAGTCAGAGGGCTTTTTAGATTGGAAAACATGACTCAAGCACTCTTGTTTAGTGGCGTGTATAGGTAAAAGTAGCTGAATCCTTTTTTTTATCATTTTAGCAGGTGACTAAAATAATCACATGGGAAATTAAAACAAACTAATATTACATGTGAATTATAACTACAGTGCAGCAAGATATCCAACCATGAGCCTGGAAAAAGATCTGAAGTTAGTAACTTAGAAATGTATTCTTAAAACTGACAAAATAAACAGCAGTCCACCTTTTTTCTTGTGTTAAATTCAGTTCTTAGATTATCTGGCTTCATATTATTTATTGAAGAACTCAATTTAAACTGCAGTCAGTAGTTGTAATTGATATGCTATAGTAACCTCAAAACACTTTATGTACTATGATTCTAGTGTAGTTCCTTTAACTCTGAACTTTGGGAAACTATTAAATAGGCACAACACTTGTAAACTGACTCATTTGCCAAAAGACTTGTAATTCCAGTCACTTTTGTGATTCATTATTTTCAGAGGACAAAGCCAGTGTGAAGACAAAATAAGGACCCCACATTTTCTATTAGAAGAATGGAAAAACTTTTTCATCTTCCTACCTGCAGCTTGGTAATTAGACAACAAAGCAGGGGGTGACAGAAAAAAGTATGGCATCATTCATGCAAACCCTCTGCCATTGCTACATCACCCTTTTCCTTTTGAACTGTTAGTAAACGTGACCACTCTGGTGACCTCATCATTAGCGTTTTCCTTCTTGTAGAATGGCCTAATTATCTGCTTTTTCTATCAGGTTACACTCTTCCACATGTCCACTGGAAGCTGGGATTTATATATTTTTGTGTGTGAGTTAATAGAGAAACATTAGAACCTGGTATTTTATTGCCTGTGTCCTTAGAGAGATTTTCTTTCACTTCCTGTCTGTGTTGGTAGCTTGAAATATTTTAGTAGCCATCTATGCACAAGATTGTGGTTACATAACAAGTTCTTCTTTGCTTTAAAGACTTGGTTTAGCACATAATAAGGTCATTTGAGGATTTAGGACGCCAATAGAAGGGAAGCAGAAAATATTTTGCAATACCTTGTGTAACATTACTGTTTATTTTATTTCTTTTTAAACAGCATTAAATGCCAAAATTTTCTAAAAGGTGAAACGGTATGTTTGTACAAAAATAAACCCAGCGGTGAATAGAATGGGATGGGGCTGTGCAGCAAGACGTCAGCAGTATGTCTAAAATGTCATAAATCATATCATGCCATGTTCTGCAAAGATTTAGACTTGCATGTCAGCAAACATCTCATCATTTGATATATCTAAAACATAAATTTACAGTATTTCCTTTTTTAAAAAAATGATATTCTTTATAAGAAGAAAGTCAAGTTATTTCAAAAGCAAAAAGTTTCATATCATAGATCAACCATATTTAGTATTGTAGTGCAAATAACAGTGGTGTACCAAAATCCATTTCATCTAATCAGAAGTCAGGAATGCAGGACGTGAATAAAGCATCAAAGATAAGTTGTAATCTTAGTGCGAACATGCCAGGAAGTTTGCCAGTGACAGATGAAAAGACAGTACAGCATTAAAAACAAAATGCTTTATTGGTCACTTGTATAGCCCCCACCCCAAACAGGATATGACCTAATCATGCAATATAGCTACTCCCAACATTAATGCACTAAAAAAATTAGGACAAGGGCATGTGAGATAACTATATAAGTAATATTACGTTGGGAGACAGTTTTTTGTTGTATGTTATGTCAGACTGTTTTCTGTTTTCACTTCTGCATCATCTATACAATCTTAAAGTTAATTTGAGAAATCTGCTTTGCTATTTTGGTGGGATAAAACCCATTATTCATTACACCCTGTAAATTGTGGTGGAGTAGTAAAACGTAGTCCAAAATTACTGCTTACCAGTTCACAAAATGCAAAGTGTGCAGTGGGTCCTGCCACACTCTGCCAGCACCAAAAGAAGACTGGTAAGAGGTCCTTTGAACTTTGGTATCAGTTAAACGATTGAATGGGTTTATCTAAAAGTAGCAGACTCTATATTAAAGGCAGGGAAAGATCTCAGTCTTACAAAGCTTTTAATTAAAAAATAAACTTCAACAACAGTATTTAGGAAAAAAAAAACTTGGAAAATCTAAATCTAAAATATTTTATACTAAGCATCCCGGTCAGTTCAGTTTCTCTTTAAAGATCCATCATGAAATAAATTGGGTTTCCATGAAAAAATGAAATAAGTAGTGATTTTTAGGGAGAGTGGCTTAATTATAACATTTTTAGCAAATTAAAATGTTGCATTGTTTTTCTTCTTCATTTAGCTCTGTTTGAATAAGGTAGGAATTTGGGGTTTTAGTGTTTTTTTACATGATTATCACCACTATGAAATCTATTGTTACAGAAGATTTGTGCTTCATTTGTTTATAAACAAGTTAAAAGCACTTTGGACTATGTGTAATTCATCAATTTCTGATAAAGTAGCTGGAGACAGAAGTGAAATTTTTTGCTACTTTTCTGCCAGTTACCGTAATTTTTTTTTCCATTTTACCATATTTATTTTACACAGCACCTCCATTCAAAACTCTTTATATTATGACCTGAAAACAGCTAGAAATCAGGCATGCAAAATCTAAATCTCAGTCTAAAATGGAATAGTTGTAATTAATAGGAGGGGGACAATTTCAGTATGAAGGTCCCTAATGTAAACAATTATTTGTCAATCTTTATATTTCAAAAAAGATAAAATGTGAAATATACAGGAATATTAAGTATTGTGGCACTTTGTACATAATGATTGTTATTTGCCCTGTCTTATTAAAAAAGCCACTTCACCTGTGTTGATATATTTCATATACTGCTTCATTATTAGCAACCTGTAAACTGCTAATCTACTTAAAACTAAATATCATTTTGGGCTATTTCAGTTAGCTGATTTTTACTTTTGTTTATATTCTTTTAGATTTAGGAAGCCTGTGAGTTAAGAAACCTAAGACTCACCTTAAAAAAATGAGAAGTTTAAACTGTGAATTACAGACATATAGATTTTTATATTTCTATTCTAAAGAGATGGCCCCGTAGATGTCTTTGACAGTGGAGGGTAATTAAAAGGATGAGTGTAATTCATTTTAAAGTGCACTTATCCTATACAGGGAAAATAAAAAATATATTTTTTGTAAACTAGTGCTTAGCTCCTCCAGTCCACCCCTCATCCCTGTGACACTATATTCAATACAGGCCCAGAAACTCAGGGAGGATCAACTGTTTCTGTCTAAAACAGTAGTTGATAATAACCAATTTGGGTAGAAAACAATAATAGGAAAATATCACAACTTTATAAAACTTTATCAAATATTGTCGTCATCTTTCAATGAAAGTCTGGATAAAAGGTTAATTTTATTCCTCCCTGTTTTTCTAAGCTAGATGGACCTTTAATGATCTTTCTTTGAAAATTTATTAGTGTCTCTTTAAATTGGTAGGGTGAGAGTTAAGTATATGGGATAATTGAGGGGTCACTGAGGGTAAGTAAGTAATTATACATTTACAGTGTAACTGAAGTTCACAATTCAATGTATGTTCTACATTGTTCAGAACACAACACAATGGCCATACTTGCTGTCCACTAAATACATCCTAACAGCACAGCAAGTTCATACACCAGAATAATACATTCATAGCATAGTTGCCAAATCATCTTCTTAATGTAAGGGCATACAGGCTCAGGGAAATTCTTCTTCATTTAATATAGCTTTCTTCCTGGTTTCTTCACAGCTTCATCCCATTAATATTGCACATTTCCGTGGCAGCCAAAAAGTCTCTTTGGTTGGATTTTTAGATCATCCTACAATCAGCTTCATTGTCAAGAGATAACTTTCTGGAGATCTGAAGAACGTTCTATGATTTTTGTTCTGCAATAAATAATGTACATTTTTTTACTTTCATGTTATTGAAAATAACTACTAAACATCCCAGAAGAGGGCAAATAAAAAACTGCTAATGGTATTTAGAAACATTACTAAATCATCAGTCAGAAAATCTGCTTTAACATAAATATTATTCCCTTTATGCAAAGATATAATTTATTTTTTTTCTTTGCAAGAACTGCATAAGTATCTGAATTTCAGCTGATATCAGCATAGTGTAGTGTCTGTTTACCAGGAAGTGTGAGATAAAAAAGCAACCATAGAGCCAATCCATTACATTCTGATGAGAAACGAAAGCAAAGTCAAAGAAAGATGAGGTCATCTCATCCTGCTTTTCTTCTAGTGTCTTATCCTCAGAATAGAACCAGGAGTGTGATAAATGATGCTGGCCACTAGACTTTGAATATCTTGTGGCAGAATAAAAGTACTGCCGGGGAAATCCCTGGTTAATCGTGAATATTGTAGTATTAGCAGGGTGTGATATTTTATTTTATGTAATAGGATTTTCCTTTTGTCCTAGTATTTTACGCAGGAATTACATCTTTAAGTAGGCTTTTTAATAGACCAGTATGAGCTGGTGGACTGCAGTAGCATTTACAGTGAATGTCACCCTGAAGCATATTCACAATGCACCTGTATTACATCCTACTGCAATGCATGATTACACACTAATGTGTGTTTTGGTGCACTGCAATAGGAAAATGCAGTATGTCTGATTTTTGATCAGGTATGGTTCTTAAAACAGCTCCTTCTTAATACATGTTGTAACTGTACATTTTTCAATAATACATTTTATTCATCTTAAACCACCCACGTTTTCATTTTGTAAAGATTGTTCTGTATTATATTATCTAGCTGAGTTTAGATAATTCCATATTTTTGTGCCATTGTGTCAGTTAAAAAAATGTCAAATTAACAAAGGAGTCTGCTGTACGTAAAAGAGCTGGTAATGCTATATGACCTTCTGTGACATCCCATGTCCTGTCCCTTGCATCAGCTGCCAACATTCAAAGAACATTTCTTTATATCATGATTGCCAGGCTACACTCACCTTCTTTGCCAGTGGTGTTAGCAATCGGGGCAGCACAGTAAGATTCTAATATTGAAACACTGCAGCCACAGAAACAACATTCCTCCACTATACCAGGTCGAGATTTGCTCCGAACCTGACCAGGTTTACCTGTGAAAACAACATTAAGAAAATAACATGAACAAATAATTGTACATAGAAACCTTAAACTCAATCCCTTGATGTAGGGAGTCAATCAACCCTTTAGCTCCCATATTAAATAAAAACAAGATTTAATTAGTGAAAATATTTAATATTTGTATGTTCTGATTAGCTGCTACACAGGATAGAGATAGAAACAAGGATTTTAGTATATTTTGACATCTTCATTGTCAGAAAACATTGATCTAAAGCGAAGTCATGTCTAATTTTCTATCTCAGAGTGGCTGTGCTTTACAGCCTGAGCACATTCAATAGTTGGTGGAGTTGCAGACTCTTTTTTCCTTCTCCCAGGTGCAGAGCAGCCATTTGCTAATTCCACAGTAGCCCTGTAAACTGGCAATAAGGGTTTGGCAGCATTATTTATTCATATGGCCAGTAACTTGGTGAAGAAGGTTGATTTCATGCATGAGGAAGGCTATGACTGTAGAAGGTATCAGCCACACACCTGTCAAGGTACAACAGCTCTGCAACAGCAAGAGGTAAAGATGCTCCGACATTAGGCGCTTACCATGAAGTTGGCTCTATCGATAAGGAGGGGATGCATGATGAAATGGTAATATTAGGAGAGATGAAAAACTTGACAGGAAGAACAGAAGGCAGAAGAATTGAAGCAGAACAGCAGCTAGGAGGACTAATGGATTAGCTACCTCCTAACCTATGTAGTGCCACTTCTGCAAAAGTACAGATTAGTACTACTCTCAGGAGTTTACAAAAATATTGCTAATAGAACCATTGCTGTTTAGAGCCTCTTCCTTGCAGTGTATTATCCAAGGTAAATACACCAGCCAGTTTATGTACCACACACATGAGGAAACATGTTAATAAGCACCGCTGAGCTTACTCAAAGCAGCAATTCAATGGGATAAGTCAACAGCAAAATGCACACTTCCCTACTCCTTATCTTCCTTTTATACTTTTCACTACTCTCCCCCTCCAGAACATTCTCTTGTGACAGGAAGTAAAGTTTTACAAAAGGTTTCAGAGTCTTGAGAAATGCCACCTCATAATGAGAAGAGGTTCATGGGGCTTTGTTGGGAAGAATCAGAGGCTTGCTCCTCCTAAAATTTATTTCACATCGTTCAAGTCATCTCCAGCAACATCTTTCCATAGGCAGATTTACCTTCTGCAGTTGCTGAAGTTGAAGAAAAATAATTGCTCAGCACTTCTATTTAAGCTTGGCTTTGCCGCCTCTCCCATTCCAGATTCTGGAAACAGCCCTCTTTCATAAGTTTATGGCTCTGCTATAAACTAGTAGTATGTACTCAGCTGCTCCCATCCCTGCCCTCCACCAGAATTTGGAAGGTAATATGTCTGTGTCGCTTGACCATGCTGTCAGCAGCAGATAGCACATGACCGTAGACAGGTGGTCCAGTAAGCATGGGCAGGGATGCTGTGTAACCTTTAAGACACACTAGGTGAACAGTGTTGAAACTGGTGGCATCAGCACATGTCCTTTATTATGGTGACAGTACAGTCATCATACCCCTCCTCTTTACCGGGCTCATTCTCTGACACCTTTAAACCAACAACACTTCTCTAATGACCCTGAGCGGATGCAATAATAGGGTAAATTCTGCCATGATAGGGCAAATTCAGATACATTCTATGCCCAGGACATGTGCTGAACCTAGTGGTGCAGCGTTCCATCAGTAAATAACCTTAAGTTTTTAAGGAAGAACTATCAGGCCAGATAGATTTGTGGCGTCTTTAGGTGGAGTTAGGTTCAGCCAGTTCTTGTTGTTTTAGGCAGGATTTAATGAAGAATATTTGCCCATTTCTATTGTAAAAGGGTTCATGGGAGAATCATTGTGTTCCATTAACGATAATCACAAACTATCCCTAATTCTGACTGAGGCTGTACTAATGTGACAAGAGCAGAAGCTATGCATTGTGAAATCCTATCTTAGATTTTGAAATTTAAAAGAAGCATGAGATAACATTTTTATTAGAAAATAAAGGATAGTTGTAAATAGCTGGACCTTTACAATACAATGATTTAGGTAATTACTGAACATGGAAAATTGGAGATGGGGGTAAGAGGATACTAAAAAAGAAATACATACTGACATAGAAGCCTCTGGTCCCACAGATGAATTGCAGCATGTCCACCAGTTCCGAACCACACAGCATCTCCTTTGAACGTCTGGAACAGCGAGCGCTGGCGACTCCAACGCATAGCGTAAACACCAGAGACAGACACAGCATCACCTGACTGACAGTGAGCGGTGCTACTTTCTAGGAAAGGTGAAAAAAGTCAATGTTATATGTAAACACAGTGAGGCAAAGGCCACCCAATAAACTGTTTGATTGTGTCACATTTCCTTCATTATTGCCTTTGAAGTATACCTCTGTCCTTACTTTGCTACTTGTTGAGCATTGAGAGATTATAAGGTCAGGAAGATTAAACTTTATATTCTGGAAATCCAAATATAATGGATGCATACCATGTAAACATACATTTTCATTTATTGTTATACAGTATACTAGGTTATTATATTTAAAAAGCTTTATTCTGTTAGATCCTTATATGAATTGTGTATCTACTATATTTTCTGCTGTTAGAAGAGCTAAACATTTGGGACATATTTCTGAACCAGTGGTATGGACATGCATATGAATCTTTAAGGTGCATGTGTTTTATAGTTATGATTTAGGACTAGATAATGTTTGCTAAAAGCTTAATTCATTGCTTTATAGGTAGACCTAGAAAGGTTGTTTAGATTTCCCTGTATGTACAGTTGCAACTTCATCATCACCAGCAGTAAACCCAATGCTGCATTTCTGGCACATTACACGTTTAGGGCACAGTGCTGAGGACTTTGAAATCTTTAAAGTAGTATTAATCAGCCTTAAGCTGCGTACACACGGCAAATTTTTCTTGCCCGATAATCGGTATCGGCCAATCATCGGGCGAAAATCTGCCGTGTGTACAGTCGGTCGTCGTCCATCGTCCGACGACCGTCCTGGCGGATCCATGGACGATGGACGACGACCGATCGTAATGAAAGGGAAGGGGAGAGCGCGCAGCAGGGTGCCGCTCCGTCGCTCTCCCCCTCCCCTCTCCATAGAGCATGAACGGTGCTGTATGTACAGCATCGTTCATGCATCGTGCAGTCTTTTCTCGTTGGAAAGGATCGTGAAAGATCCTTTCCAACGAGAAAAATTGCAGGTGTGTACGCAGTTTAGTTGGCAGCACTTCATTAGCAGAAGCCTGTAGTCAGCAATGTTGGCATTGTTACTTGATTATCCACAGTTTACTCGAAACCTGTGTTTTAACCAGTCATTTAAACAGTTTACTTAGATTATTTGCTGACAAGCTTAGAAGTATGTCAGAGACCTTTTGTATTGATTTGGCAATCAATGGCAATCTACGTGTTCCCGCCATAAAAAAAATATATCTTAAAAGGGAACATTTTTGAGAACACATCATTATTATTTTTAACATTATTATTATTGTTATTAATAATAATAATAACAATGCTCAACTTTTTTTTTTACTTGCCAAGGATTTTTTATTAAGTTTTGTGTATTTCAGGTCTGCTGAATCCAGAAATGACATTGGTTTCATTGAATTGGCTCTAGTTCTTGTGATACAGGAATCAGAATAGAGGATTTTACCATCAACAAATGTTAACACAGCATATTATTAAGAATCTTTATTTACACCAATGTTTTGCATTTTATATATTAAATGTAGCATTATTTTCATGAAACTTTCATTTGCCTTCTTGTATGTATTTTGGTACATTTGAGGTGATTATTCTCAGCAAAAACAGAGAAGAAAGAAAGAAGATTACAGAATTTGTGAAACAAGCGTAGCTTGCATATTTTAATATTAAACTGGGGGACCAAGATAAGTATTGGGCTCCTCATATGGTATGCAAAACTTGTGTACAGTGTCTGCATCTGTGAAAAACTGAAACGTATGAAATTTGGTGTACCTATGGTATGGCGAGAGCCCAAAAATCATAATGATTGTTATTTTTGTTCACTGAATGTAAAAGGTTTCAATCGTTACAAGAAAAACAAGTGGGAGTACCACGTGCTGATTTGGAATCAGCAAGACGACCTGTGCCGCATGGTGCTGATGTTCCCATACCAGTGTTCAGTATACTCCCTGATATTCCTGAATCCGACATGGAAGATATACAGGGTTTGGAGTGTAATCCAGGAGTTAGCAGTGGAAGTGAATATAAAGAAAGTGTTTCATCACACCAGCAGTTCTCCCAAGAAGAGCTCAATGCTTTTACATGTGACCTAAGTCTGTCAAGACAAGCATCTGAACTATTAGCATCCAGTCTAAAAGAAAAGAACTGTCTGAGACTGGAAGTTAAAATAACGGTCTATAGGACAAGAGAAGTGACCCTCCTACTATATTTAGTGAAGAAAGAGACTTTGTGTACTGTTGTAACATCCCTGGACTACTAGCCCATATGGGAGTACCAGAATACCGAGCAGAAGACTGACGGCTTTTCATAGACAGTTCCACTTGAAGTTTGAAATCTGTTTTACTGTATAATGGCAACTGCTACACATCAATTCCAATTGGTCACTCAACAAAACTTAAAGAAGAATATGAAAATATCAAAATGGTCTTACGAAAGCTTTGCTATCATGAACACCAATGGTCTTTATGTATTGATTTAAAATTGGTGAACATCCTATTTGGACAGCAAAGTGGATACACAAAGTACCCATGTTTTATCTGCTTGTGGGATAGTAGAGCAAAGCAGGAATCTTTGATAGACCCCACATTTGGAAACTGAAATAATTTTAAATTTCACAAGTTACATGACAGATACTGAAGCTTCTGCCTGGCACACAAAACTTGCTCTTAAACTTTAAAAATTTGATTGCATGAACATAAAGGTACACTATCTCCATAGCCATATGCAAAACTTTCGATTTCAGTGAGGAACAAAGGGAGAGGTTCCATCAAGATATAAAGGTGATGGAAGAAAGGTATCAGGGCAGATGGGATAGACACATGATGGCAGACTACTGCTGGAGCTTTCAATGTGATTGTCCTGATCATAAGCATAAAAGGAAATCATACAGAGTTATTCAATGACTTTGTTGTGATTATTTCTGTAAATATACTGAATATATTGACAATAAATATTTCGAAAATTTTAGTTTGTATACGGAGGCATATCCAGTTAAATTTTGCTTAATTTTCATGTTTCATTTGTTTTATATGAGATTATTATTGAGGTCATTATTTCAAAAACTACAGCCAATCCAGCAAAACCAATACCATATTTGGAATCTGTGCATCAAACATAACCTAAAATAACTTTAACCTGTTTGGCAAGAAAATTTTTGTTGACCAGTGTAATAATAATAAACTGTAATTATAAAACGGCAACATATTTTGCATCGCTGTATATTAAATCTATGTATACAAGAAAATAACCAATGAGAAAGAGAAAATACCCTCCTGATGAAGTAACATTTCATGTAAATAAAATGCAAATTATTCAGCCATGTTCAGAAAAAATAGGTGGCCACACATCTGACCTAAACCTATTTCCATGCATTCAAGTTCTGCATTGCCCAATTAAAATAGGTAATTAGTTTTAATTCATCATTAATCAGACATGTGCTTCTACTGAATATAAACATTGCTTTTTATTTGGCTGATGTTTAAACAAACACAAACCCCTAAAAAATACAATGTTTTTGCCAGTGGCTTTATGCACATGTGGTATCCACTGCCAATCAGTTTACTGCATCTCCCTGTCAGTTAGACAAATACTGAAATGTTTGGCTGTGTGAAGAGAGGGGAGGGTTGAGGTCATGGCTGCACAGCTGTACATAGGTACAGCAGACAAGATAATAAGATTCTCAAGGTGAAAAAAGAAAAAATAACAGACCTAACACAAAATAAACACTGCTGTATCTATTACTTGTTCTTCACAAACAATGAATAACTCTGCATATAATGAAACCACCTTTGCATACAAGGCATTCCAGAACCAGGTGTGCTTTATCTTTAAATTTTAAGTAGAACTTTCAATTAAAAAACCATGGTTCAGTCTATTTGAGCTTACAGTTTTTTTTCTCGATCCCCCTACAAAGTCCCACAAAGACCTGTCAATTAAACCAGTGCAGCTTCATGGTGTTCATCCACCTAATGCAGCTTCGTGTAAAGGTGTGGCAATGGTGTTGTACTAATCTTGAATTCAGAGCAGAGAGAGTTACTACTCTCGTGAAGTCTGTGTGTGACTGGACTACAGTGGAATGACAGACAGCATCTGGCCACATCTAGTCCTGCCCACTTCATTCAGGATTGACAACTTTTGGTTTGATGCTGACACCCCCCCCCACTGTCAGGTGCAGTGCCTAGGAGGGAGAGTATGTGAGACAAAAGAAGAAAAAAGAAGAAGTTTTAGTAGTAAGATAAACCTTGATTTAGGGTTAAGGAGGTTGTTTATTTTATTAGGTTTGTGCATTGAATAGTAACTTGATATATAATATAATATGGAAATATAATAAAATATAGAAAAAAAATATAATGTGAACATATTAGGGTAACAAGATAATTCCTTGTTTGATTATTCCTAGCATCACAAAAATAATATGGTATTCTATAAATTACATCAATCTATAATCAAAAATGACTTTTTAGCTGAAAACCGGCTCCTTTGCCACCTCTTATACCTGTTGAGATATATGTACCTTAATAAAATATACATTCTTGCTCACACCCACAATGAATTGGCAATCTTTCCCAGAGTCATCATCATTATCACTAGCCACATTAGGTATCAGTTTGACTTTTGTTTTATATTCAAATCACAAATAAACAAAATAGCTACTAGGTAGATAACTAGCTTGTGAACTTTTTACTGTTGTTGTGCAATCAGTCATGTAATCGAGGGATTGTTAACTGACCATATAACTTGCATGTCATTTGGCATTTTAGGTTGATTCCACCTTTGATTCTAGTATTTTTTAACAATATATATTGTGTATATGTGTGTTTTATTTATATATATATATATATATATATATATATATATATATATTTTTTTTTTTTTTTTTTTTTTTTTTTTTTTTTTTTAGTTCCCATAAATCTATTATTAGATTTCTATCCCTCCTGTTAACAATGCCTGTTGTAACTCTAAAAAATATTACACTCTCTTGCTTACTGATTTCATAAAAACCTAATAAAGAAAAATAGTTTTTTTACACATCTATATTGTACCACCTCTATATTGATAATTCTATCTTTTGACTTCAACAGCATCCTAAAATGCATTTTAATGGAAATTTACTTAATATGCTTTACTGATTTCTAATTTAACCTGGATATTATCAGCTATTATCTGGTATTTCTGTCTATTTAGTAATAGTTTCTTACCTTCTACCTACCTTCTCCAACTTTTTAAGGGGTAGCAAAATTACATTTTGTTCAAAAGGGAATCTCTTTTGGTGGTAAACAGAGAAATTACCTCTTTAGGAATGTCTCTTTTTCATATATATCAAAAAATAATGAAAAAAACTAATCATTTATATTAAGTCTACCATAGAATGTGACTAAAGTAAGTACACAAGAGTTTGAAACTATAAGTCTGACTGAATCAGGTCATCATACATGGTCTGGGTTGATGTTAATTCAATAACAGTTTCTAAGCATAGTGAGAACACCATAGTGCTGATATAAAAATATATAAAAGGGGAAATTAAGTACAAATTGTACATTTGTCTAATGGCTCTCCTCGGTGATACCAACTACAAATGGCAGGACAACCTCTACAACCATACCTGTGCAAACTCACTGAAATGTCCACAGGATTGGTGTGATCCCAATAAGCCACCTCTGACTTTAAAATAAGGTTTAGGCACAGAGTGGCAGCTATTTAAATGATATTCTCTATGTGTTTCTATAAATAGTCATTTGGAGTTCCTAAATGGATGAATCTGTCACTATGCAAGAGCACAATTTTGAATCAGGGATAGGGTGTTATAACTGTTTAAAGTCTGATTTGATTCACCTCCTGGACCAGATGGTATTAGTATCTGGTATCTGCATTACGCTGCGTACACTGTTGTTCTTCTGTGTACAGCGGTCGCCCAACCAATGGGGAACAACTACTAAACATGTCAATACAGTTGACAATCAAAAGTCTGGCAACCTCCGGACCCGAGCTGCAACGGATTTTTGAAAATTCCAGATATTTTCTTTATTCTTACCTCCACACACAGGCCAGTCTTCCTCTCGCAGCACCCACGGACATCTGGCACAGTTTCAGGGAGCAGGCAGCAGGGACGTCTCAATGTGTATTTAGTGTAGCAAGCAAGTGTTTCTGCAGAACAGCGCCATGAAAACATTAGTGGCCAAACAGTGTACTGCACTTCCTGTATTGAAAATGAATGGAAATTGAAGGATCTGGATTATCGATGGATGGATTTTAGATTGTCAACTGCAGTTCTTCCCCCTCCATAGAACAGAATAGATGCTGTGTGTACAGTGCTCGTCCGTTCGTCTGTCACTCTTTGTCCATAAAAACAATCATAAATGTTTCCAGCAACAAATTGCATGTGTGTAGCCTTAATCTACATTTTTCTGGAAATTTAGAAAGATGTCTGTTGTTCTTGCCAGAACTGAATGTTCACTATTAAAGTTCTACCATAAATTTTGGAATGAAATTACATGTAAACTTTTACAAGCTTTTTTTTTCAGCAACTTCTTGTCTACACGTATGCCCCCCAGCCTTGGCAGTTTACGGATATGAACAGTGGTGAACACTGACTTTGCAAAGTGTGTTTGCACAGCCAACTGTATTCTCCACTATTTGGAGCACATATGACCAGGGGTGAAATTAAAAAAAAAAACACCTACAGTTGCTATACTGACCCAGTCTCCAGTGCTTTCCTCCAAAGGCTCACTGATCCATGGATGCCAAACTGCACCCCTATTGGGCTGAATGATGTCTAGCCTCAATTAGACTACTTTCTGTCAGCCCACTGGGGCAAGGCTGTGCTCTGTGCCCTGAACTTGCAGGGCAATGCAGCAGAGAGCAGTACCATTTAACATTACCACACACTTGCATATATGCAGTATTTAGAACCTGCCCACCACTGGAAAGAAATGAGGGCAAAGAGGGCCTGTAACACCTTCCCAACTGGACCAAATAAATCTGGAAACAAAGTAGGAACTAACAAAACCGCAGTTGGGTTTAAAGCTTTTAAGAAATATCAATGGTTGGTTTTAGATCTTTCAATAACAATAATAAATTTCTGGTGACACAACACGCAGCAACAGTTTTTTTAGCAAAGCAACAGTATATTTACAACTTTTTAAAATATCTGTACATTTTATCATTTGAAAGCAGGCTTTTTTGCCACCAGGTGAATGTCTTTGCCAAGACTGAGAATAAATCATAAGTGTGCTGCAAGCAGGAGGAAGTATTTTCTTTGTTTCTGTTCTAACAGTAATTACATTAGGGGAAGAAGTGGGGTCAGACTGTATAATAGAGTAGGGGTTTATATGTGTCAGTTATTTCTATTATGCAGCAACCAAACATGATTTTGTAATCACAGTCCAGGAAAAAGTTGCTGAACTTGGGTGGTGTCTGAACACAGGTAAGCAGAGTTTTGGATCAAAAAGCATGTCAGGGAAAAATGGTGATCTTTAGATTTAATAAACTCCAGTAGGAATGACACATTACAGATCATGCACTAAACATATAAACTATGTGGGGACCCTCACCATTACCTTTTTTCTGAAGTGTTTTGTCAGTTTGCTTAGTCAGTTGGGCTGTAGCCAGCCTAACCATCTGTTTACATTTCCTGAACTCTGTAGACCTTTCCTAAGCATAATGTGTGGATTACTTCTGTCTATCTCTGGTGAATGTTCCACAGCTCAGACTGGAGGATAACCCTGAGTTATGGATTTTGTTGTTTTGCAGCCAGGCACTAGAGACTATGGTAGAGTACACACATTCTATTTTTTTTTTTTCTGGAAACAATCTTTTGTGATCATTTCCAATGTCAAAGGAGTGACAGATAAACAAACAAACAGGTACACACAGCACAGTTCTGTACTATGGAGAGAGGAGAGGGGGAGAACAAGCAAGCAACACCGCGCTGAGCTCTTTTCTATTCATCAGACCATTAATCAGACCATTAAACTAAGGCTACACACATTGGATGTGCTAGCAAGGTGATAACTGTTTGGCAGGGTCTTAACTGCGGTATAACAGACCCCTCGCAGACCTCCACTTACCAACATGCCCAAAGCCTCCCAAAAATTACAAAGACTCATTTAAAAAGTCAAATGGCCCACAGGCCTTTTATTATTATACATACTATTGATTCTATCAATTGACATACCATTATCATAACATCCAATTAACCTAAAACCAAAACATAAAATATAACAATATAAACAAATTCCCAATCAACAGCTTTCCAGGTTTGCTGGTCCTCGAAGGCAAACACCACATCAATGTGAGATCGGCACCACGCTGATATTGCTGTTCCCAGTCACACCATCGCCCAGCTCGGGAACAATATCAAAAGCCACTCGCAGTCCATCCCACACTAAACTTCCTTTCCAGACCATTCAGGAGACTCTAAACCAAAGATCGGTCCCCACCCCATTAATACTGACACCAAAAGAAAACAAAAAGACCTTAACTGCCACCCCATTATTATTGACACCAAAGAACACAAAAAGACCTTAACCGCCTAACTTTACCAAACCACAATACTATACCCCAACCCTTAACCTCTACTACCAGAAAGGGAGGGAGGGTGGAAAACTCATACTAGCAACTATTTCTGATTACCTCAATCCTCTATCCACTCACCTTTAAAACCTTGGTCCTCACCCTTACCTCTGCCTTCCCTACGCTCAGCCCTAACATCTCCTTACCCCTTTGCCTGTCTGTTCTGCTGTTCTTCCAGTCATGCCTGCCCTCTTCTATGCTCCCTTAGATGCCCAGGTAGATCTTTTGTTAATATTCTGGGGAACTGCCAAGACGAAGAGCCTGCTGGTTAGTTCCCTGAACATAATTCCTTGCTGAGATCCAGATCTCTTGCTGGAGGGATTGTCTAGGACTGGTGGTCCTCGAGAAAATTTTGGTGGTCCTTAGCTCTGGGGGGCACACCGGCCAGAGCCACAGACCATGTCTCCCATAATGATCGCATGCTTTGGGCGGTGGGCAGGTTGTGTCTCTGGACCCATTGCAGGCTCAGACCTACAATGGGAGAGTGGGCGGGTTCTGGCATTATGACGTCACTCTGGGGGAAGTTTCTTCCCAATTTCTAGCTGCTATCACAGAGTCAGTAGACATGTTTATGTCTACAAATGTTTACATATTTATTACTTAGTTCAGCTTCTTGTGTGCTTGAAGCATTTGCTTTGATAAATATATCATTGTAAGTCACAAATTAGACAATTTGAAACAAAAACCTATTTTGAGTGAACTAATACATGGACTGCACTCAGTTACTGAACAATCATATACTTGGTGACCCTATCAAGAATTTAGAGCTTATTTTAGCTGCCTCTGAGTTACAAGCTATTACATTGTGGATATCAAATAGATGCTGTCTATTTATATATACTGGGAAAAGCAACAATTTATTTCCAAAATTCCTCCTTATATCCACCTTATTGTTACCTCTTCACCCCTGTCCATTGCAACTGACATTAAAATTAACAGTGTTGGGTATTCGGGGGGATGGTGACATGACCCCCCCTCAGTCATGTGATATGGATTTTGGCCTAGATCAGCTGCTAGACCCAAACTCTGTCACAAAAGTGCAGAGCACCCCCTCCACCCCTTACTCTCACATACACACAAATAAACTAGTAGTATTCTTGGCTGTGAAGGAGAAAGGTGCAGCAAGGGAGTGCAGGTATAGTGAGTATAGGTGGGTTGCCTGGGGGACTTTTCAGAGACACTGTTACCTTGCCCTGTTTTTTATATTTCTGGACTGTGGGAACTTGCTCAACCACATATGAATTGTGAAAGCAATGATGAAGCATCATTTGCCAGTAGATGGAAGATTTTTATGATGGCTTTTTTATGTTTTTTTAGAGCTTGTAAAATGTTATTTGTATTTTTTTCAAATATGTGGTTTGGTTTTATATTAGAGTGACCTCTGCATAGGGAAACAATTTTACTTTTGTGTTCTCTAATCTGTCACATTGGGAGAGAGGGGGATTAGGACTAGGAGTTAATCAGGAACCGTTGTAATGCGCATGTGCTGACAAACATTCATAATGTTTTAAATTATCAACAACTGACTTGCTTCTCTTCCTGAATAGTCTAGTCCCTACAGAAGTGCTACAGTGGAAGTCACAGGCCTGGCGGTACAGTTTGGCAGAGCAGCCTGCATCACAAGACAGGCTGCTGGCATGTAAACATTCTGGTATAAAATCAGTATTCTCTAGGGAAGAAAGGGGCCCGTGGAAAGCCCACTTTGCCCTACTCGAAAATCAGTCCTAACTTTATGCATGCAGGGGCAGGTTTGAAAAAATTCTCCTCATCCCTTCCAATGTATGCTTACCCTTCTGTCCTGCATGGGTAAAGCACAATGATTTTAGTAGATTTTTCAGCTTCTCTATTGTTTATATACTATGCCACCAGATTCCATTCCTCTGCCAAATAATGTATATAAAGCAGGGTGTACATCAGGTCCGTGTTCAACTTTAATAACTGTGAATGTACACATGATGAAATCATAATGTAAATACCATAACATTTCCTAACTTATTGAAAACATTTCTTGCTGACCACAGATTTTATTGAATTTCATTAATGATCCTAATTTAGGTTTAACTAAATAAAATATTAATAGTATTAAAATAGGAGCAGCCACTCTCACTACTGTGGTGAGATAAGTATGGTGGAGCTGTACTGTTCCCCAGGAGTAAACTATATCTCTTTTTTTCATTTGCACAACAACAGGGACAATGGAGATGGAGAACAGTGGAGGACATTGTTTTAATTTACTAGTATTAGAAACAGTTTTTGATTATAATTGAAGTTATCTTAGACCATACATGGGTCAGTTTTCCTATTCAATTAGGCAGTCAATTGGATTGTTTCATAGATTTCACCATAAATCAATTCTTTACTTCTGAATTTGATTGACCAGTTTTGATGACTATGAGAAATGATTATGCAAAACTGGCAGGTATTTTTTTCACGAATACATTTTTATTTATATTAGCTATTCAAAAAAAAACAAATGGAATGATTGTGAGCAGTGTTTATCAACCTTTTTTTTTTATGATGTCTTCACATAACCTCTGCTGTAATGACTACAACCACAGCGCATTGTAAATTAGTGTGCTAAACAGTGGGATGATGCCTCTTATATTGCTTGCCAGTGGGAAGGCTGCCAACCTTACAGATAGCCAAAAAGATCATTGGTAACAGTAAAGCTACGTACACACTTCCAATTATTATCGTTGGAAAACGAACGACGAACGATCCTGCACGATATATACGAACGATCGTATAGCACCGATCCTGCACATAGAGATAACGACACGATCGTTCGTAGATATTGTACACACAATAGATACGATCGTTTGAGCGACAGAGGAACTATGTGAATGACAGGAAAGTGAACGAACGTTCGTTCATTACGCATGCTCTGACCATGGACGATCAACGAATGACCGTACACACGATGTTCAACGATCGTCGTCCAATCCGATCCGCCGGTCCGGTCGTTCGTTTCCAATGAGTTTCCTCATCCGTCGGCGTCGTTGGTTACTTTTTTACGAACGATTTTTTGCCCAATCGATCGTTCGTCGTTCGATTGGAACGATAAAAATTGGAAGTGTGTACGCACCTTTAAGCTGACCTGAAAGTGACAAACTGCTCATTACCCAAGGAACACTTGCCAACCTCTGGAGGAACCTTAGGGATTCACAGAACCCTGGCTGTGAACACTAAACACTAATTTGGGGACTGGATGACAGGTTTAATGCAAAATAATACTTTCTAATCGGTAAATCATATCATTTTCATATACCGTAGGTGTATATATCCACCCCAAAAAAAGTCACAATCCATTGAATGAAAGTCAATTCATATATGTTTAGCTTTAGGCACTGGATTGTAAAATCAGTATTGAGGACAAAGGTGAACAGTTTATTGTTCTCTTTAAAACCACTGTAGATTAATCAGAGCTATATGCTGTGTATATGTAAAATAAATCTAATCAATTTGTAAACATATACTATCTGCCATAATGGTAAAATTACCCTACTAGGGGCAGTTTTTAGGGACCTTATTGTGAGCTATATTTAGTTTATCCTTCTAGTTTAAGTCCTAAATAGTATATGCAATGATTGCAAGCAGTTTGCACGTTATGCAGGTATTGTTGTCAGCAGAAGACATGCAAATCATGTCAGATTTGCACGTTGCACTGTTTGCATACTGATACAAGACAATTGGTAAATATTAACTTCATGTTATAGCAGGATTGTTGGAATTCTGCAATATTTATACCAGTGATGTGGCGACAGCAGGCACAGTGGGGCAATGATCCCATCCTGTGTAAATGAAATGTAGCCTTTTGTAAACATTCAAAGTGTAGATAGTAAATAAGGCATGGAATCACACAGGCAAGCCTGAAAAGTACCAACTCAATAATTATGCCTTTCAGTTTCCAGTGCACACTGCACCTTCCAGATGTGGAGGAACAATGCATTCTAGCTTTCCTTTCGCTGTTGTTCCTTAACAGCTGGACAGCTAAATAATTCTGCACTTAGAATAGTGCACAAAACAATGAAAACGATATAAAATAAATGTAGAGCATCGATATACAGCAGATTGCTATAAAGTAACATGTTACAAATATTACAAATAATGTTATTTGTAACATTTTTTAATATTAGGTCTGTGTTTAGATTTGGGTTAATGGAGAATTCACCCAGATCCCCTTGCCCTAATATTTAATTTTAAAAACTGAGCAGTTCATAGAGCTTATATCTTGATGTATCCTTCTGCTACAGAAAAAAGACAGATTTCAGAAAACTTCTCTACAACCACAGATTATTCAGCAATAGACTCATTATTAATCAACAGTTTCTAAATTGTCAGATACTTCTTTAATCCCTTATGTAACAAAATAATTTTTAACATGATAGCTTTATAGTTTATAATCAAAACTGGATTTTCATTCTAGTGATCCTAGCAGTTTTAAGCTTGCGCATTACTCGCGAGTGTGTGCATGTTTGAGTGTTTTATATATATATATATGTATGCGTGTGTGTAGATATATAGTACTTAAAGGCTAACAGCTTAGACTAAAGGTATAACATATTTAGAAGTTATGCTCCCCTGCCATTACGTACTACTGTCTCTCACTTGAAAGCTCTTTTGAACATAGTTTGTTTCTCCTCTTTTGATATTATTTGTACTTGCCTATTATAAAGGTTTGTCATTTGCTACTCCCACTTTTTGTACAGCACTGCATAATATGTTGACATTTTTTTAAAATAAAGTTTAGCAAAAAAACTACCTTCATGACATAACAGTGAAATAGGAATCCTAATTGGTTATTGTAGATTACTGCATTTTTTTCCTTATTTTCTATATATCTTTAATTATATTTAAAATGGGCAGTCTATGAAAGCAATCACTTAATTTACCAAATCAAAACATGAATCCTTAATAATGTGTTATTGTGTCATCTTTGTAGCATACATTGTATAGAGTGTAAGGTTCATTAGTCATAGTTGTCTCACATTTAAAAATGTTTCTAGACATGCATTGCCACTTAGTCCTATTTATTTCACGCAGGTTGATATGTATGATAAACTGGAATACTTGTAAATTATAGTTTCAATTCCATAAACATTAACTTATAAAATCAAGGACTGATGGAGGGGAAAAGATTTATGTTTCACTTGGTCATTATTCAATGCTGGTGATATTTCGAGATAGAAATGTAAGAGCCAGTTCTTAACCCCCCACCTGCAGTGATTTATAGACTAATGGCTAAAACAAGTACCAGTTTCAAACAATTGCTTATTAACATTTGAGCATGCGGGACATTAAGCTGGTAACATTCCCAGGGATAATATTTGAAGGAACACACTATGGTGCAAATCCACACATGCTGGCTACTATATGCTTGGAAAATATTTGTTTCAAATAAAGTATACAATTGAGCATGCTCAGTATATTCATGACAGCTAACCTAGTCATTGGCAGCTGTCCCTCATGTAGACTAGGGCTTGTAAGAGTTAAATATTTACAACTGCAGATAGCGTTAGCTCAGTATAGCTATCACTTTAGCCTTTTTTTTCTCAGTAATAATCAGAAATAATCAATATATTTACCTTGTTAGAAAGCAGGGTTAAAGGTCATTGTGCAAGGGGACTTAGAAATGGCAAGTAAAATGCAGTTACCTTTCTTGTCAGCTTAGGCGCTTTTTGCTTTCTGCAGTCCCCGAGACACATGACTGTCAGTGTGCCTGTAATATCGACTGTATGGTGGCATGCACAGTGTTTCACAGCACAGAGGGTTGAGGACAGGACTTTGCACTGTGGGAGCTCTCAGGCCATGTAGCAGCTAGTTTTGATGTCCAGGAGGTGTTTGCCTGGGAGAAGCCCATGGGAAGGCAAGGGGACTCAGCAATGTATAGATTTGAAAGGTGGAGGAGGTTCCTTAGTGGCTGTCCATCTGGACAGAGGTATGGGGGAGGGTAATATTAACCCAAAGTTCCCTGAATAGCCCACATATTGGCCTTCAGCTGGCCACACCATAACTTTACCCCCTAGCAATGAGACCAATTTGAATCAAGTAATGTTCTGAACTTAGAGTGACCAAAAGAAAGCAGTGGGCTGGAAATGATAAGTGCATGTGTTTTAAAAATGTATTTTTCAACAAGATTCAAAGAATAAGCATAATGATGTGCAGACATTAAATGGAGAACAAAACTGGAAGGTGCATGAAGGCCTGAATATGGCTTAAATTGTGTCACCATCATTGTGGAGTTTGCATGTTCTGCTGCATATGAGTAGGTTTACTCTCAGTGCAATAATGTTCTGTAAGTTACAAACAAATTGGCTCTTATGTGTGTGGCATACTAAGATGCCAGTTTCACATTTTGGCCAGAAGATGAATTACTTTCTTCCCTCATTCTAAAAATACAATGTTGTGCGTTGGATTTCCTCCTAAAAATGACCCTAGACTATGTTTAGGACATTACAATGTAAAATCTTACTCCCCTTCCCTGTCACACTCATACTTACCTGAGCTGTACCCATTAAATTACTGCAGTGACTTCACTAATTCCATTGACAACCCATCTTTCAGTCTGTCAGACTGTGAACAGGCTATTCGCTGAAGTAAATTGAGCCCGTGGCATGTTGTCAAATTTTTCAGGTAAGGAAAATTTCTTGGAATCTTAATATCTTGGCCCCTGTGCAAAGCCCGGTGTACTGATGTCTATCCAATACCTCTGATGTGTGTCAGCTAACCTCCCAAACCCCATTGGGCTTTGTGGTTATTCCTGCTGACCTCTTCATCACTAGAAGACACAGCTGGCTTGGAAAGGGTCTTCAGAGAAGTAGTTAAACAATTAAACTGAATCTTTATAAAACACCACAGCCAGAAGATAAATGTATTATGGATATTTTACCTTTATCTGAAAGTCATTTTTACTCGGGTTTGCATTGACAACATTTTGTTAAACATATTCCTACATTACTTACTGAAGATCAGCAGTGTAACCAAAACTTTCTATTTACAGGCATTAAATGGTAGACTTTACAGCTGTCTAGACCTGAAGAATGCATGTCTTCTATTGTATTTTTGTTGTATAGTTACTAGACTTCCACTAATGGAAGATACCAGGTGGAACAAGCATTGCTTATTAATATTGCGATATTTTGTTTAATGAATGGTAAGCTAATAAAGAAATATTGTTTATTAAAACCCGTCCAAGGAAAAAAAAATCCAGTTACTCTCTGTTCCTCCTCACATCCGTTCATGTGTTTTTAAAGACATTCCTGCCCCCCCCCCCCCCCCTTCTATTCTTGTTAATCTGCCATAATGTGACCCTCCATGGTTACTCTTCTTGGAGCAAACATCCAGTGCTGCAGTCCAAACCTAACCAGTGTCAATGCTTTTGTGGATAAAATATGTATAATGTGTCTTTTGGACATTTTTGTTTTGATAGAAGCTAAAGAACATCAGTAATATCTCTCTCAAATTCCTGTGTCTGCCCTTGCTCCCTGATGGACTGGTCTGTTGGAGTCAGGACCTATTACAGGGACTATCACTGACACTGACAAAAAGATCAGGGCCTGACCTAGCCCATCAGGTTCCAGCAATAACTAAAATGTCTTAGATGGACTTAATCTTTCTGACTGTAATAGCCTTTGGTCAACCTCTGCAAAGAACACAGACTACATAGGACCTGAGTGTTCCTTCTGGGTTGTGTGAATTTCCTCCTGGGATATCCTAATAGGTTACCTGGCAGCTGTGACAGAAGATGGCAAGCTCCTCAGGAAAGTTCCTTTGGTGGTGTTGATATAAATCGTTATTTGTGCTGCAAGATATAGCAATTCTATTTTTGACCCTGAATATGTGTCAAAAATGGTCAATTAGAGCTTATCTTACTATGACCAACCAATGTACTTATTTTCTTCAACAAATAAAACTATTAGATATCTGCTTGAATATCACATAAGCTAATAGTCACAGTTATGGATGCTTTCTCCTTCTGTTTCTCTCTTCTGTTGTACTTAGCATAGTTAAGACTTTCATGCAATTGGTGCATGTGTTTTAAATTGCAGTGAACAACTGATTTATAGTAAATGTTCGGCAAATGCTACATTTACATATTTATAAATATTCCCTTTAAAGTTCTTTTAAAATGTTATGTCCATTTAAGACCAGGCTATTTGCACAGTCACCTGCTTGTGTCTGTCCACATTAAAGGTATGGTGTGGGTTACTGTGAGGCCATTGGCTTGGTTTAGCAATAGCTAACACTGAATGCAATTGCTTACCCATCCCTAACTCCCCTTTTTTTACCTCTGGGTGAATTAGGGTTGGGTAAGTGCTTGCTGACAGGACTTATTGCAAGCAGGTGGTTTTGATGATGATGATGTTTTAGATAGCAAGTTCACTGCCCTCATGTTCCCCAAAGCCTTGGTATTCTTTTACCTGAATTTGAGTGCAATGTCTAGGAATGGTCTTCTAACCTCTTCCACAAGCACTTTCAAATGCCTGTCAAAATTACTATTGAAGACACCTAGCTATTTAAAATGGGCATGCAAGAGTGGTTTACCCTGCAGTTGACGAATACCAACCGGAACTTTATGGATAGCCCTACAGAGTGCAGCACTCTACTGTTGCAAATAATAAAATAAAACCTTAACAAATATTCTCAAGAGAGCCCCTTTCCTCCAGCTTTCATGTTATTTCATTGAACAAGTCATTTACCAGGTTATGGGTGGCAAATCATTTAGGTTTGAACACTCAAAAACAGAACACACATGGAGCTCAGTTCACCAAGGTAGATAAGATATTTTGATTTCTGTCATTCATTTCAGAGCTACACTAATTTGTATCTGTTTCATGTACCTGAAGTTCAACATTTATATCTCACAATTTTCAGGCACCGATTGGTAAATTTTTATTATTCTCAGCTGGTAAATCACTGACTAAAATGTTACCTGCATACAATCCTCAGATCATTTGTATCACTTGGAAATGCTAGTAGCAATACCACATGTTGGTTTTCATCAATTTGTTTGCTATGAAAGTTTTGCTTATAATAATAAGTAATAATAAGTTAGAACTCACATTAGATTTTTTTATTGACTTGGGTTCTCTGTAAAAAGATGTCTCTTTTTGTTCTGATGACCATTGTCACTGAAACAGAAACTGATGGGAATTCCAGTGTTTGCCAGTGGTGAGGGTAAGTGTTCTAATGGGTACATCTATTACAATATACTGCCTCTATGTCATTTATTTATCTGAATAACTACTATTCTTTACTATGTAAAGGAAGCAGCAATGTTTGTACCCTTCTCGTTAATTCCACGGTCACTTCCTTTTACTTCCTGTTGCATCCCTAGGACAGAAAGTCTTCATTCACAAAATACTCTCATTCGCAGAAGCAAATTTGTCACCTTCTAATATTTGTTTTAAGTCCTACTGCGCAATGTGTATTGCCTTCTTTTAATAAACCAGTTTGTGGTTTTTGAGCCTTGTAAGGGGTTAAATATCTTTGAATCTCAGGTTTCAAAGAAGTTGTTTTTCAGCCAAGGAAGACTCTTCTTGGATCAAGAATGCATTGCACCTGTTTATTTGACTTCAAGCCTGAGAAGACACATAATATTATCAGTCATGGAATGAGCTTGTCTTCCCTTTCCCTTTTTATTGACTTTATGGCTCAGGGGCTAGCAGCTCTCACAATAATTTGGCCAAACAAGTTCCAGCTGGTTAGTCCTACACCTCCCACATCGGTAAACAAGCACTTGTTTTGGAAGAGGGTCTTCAAATGACAGCCAGCTGACTCCCAATTGAAGGAGGAAAGGGGGAAAGTCAGCATTTTTTACAACAGCAACAGGCTGGGAGCACTAAATACAAGCCTCAGACTTGGTGTTCATAAAACAATAATTTGCAGGGTGTATTTTGTGTTCTTGGGAACAGATGTTTTTATAGAAAATGTTATGTATATTACTTTTGAAAACTGACAAATAAAATGAAAGGAAATATTAAAACTGTATGTGGTGTTGCCTTGTTTTTTATGAAAGAATAAAAAGAAAATCCAGGGTTCCGCATAAATTTCTAGACCCTTATACAGTAATGTAGCCTGGCTGGAGGGGGCCAATGGCCATTCAGCTCTACTAACTGGATCAGACCCGAACGCAAGCTCTCCCTGGGCAATGAGGAGTTGAGTATTAAAATTTTTTATGAAAGCCCTGCAGGAAACAAATTACCATGTAGTTTGTGAGATTGTTTTTCCATCCAGTACCACACTAGAAAAAGTAGCAAACAGAGGGGTTTATTTTGTTTGCACTTGGGTAGGCCACAAAACAAGTTAAAACAAACCAAACCAGACAGTTGTATTATATGAGTGACAGTAGCACAAATATTTTTCCTTGGTTAGGGCAGCATATAAGCTTGGTTAGGCTGTAAAAAATAGGAATAGGCCACAAACTTTAGGACAAGAAAAGGGTGATTACTGCAAACATTAGAAATGTACCAGTAAGGCTCCAGCTATGGAATCATTTTGGGGTACCTGACGTATGAGGCAATAATGGGGTTAAAGGAATCACAGTTCCCTAGAGCCTGTACTTATAGTGTAATTATACCGTCACTCATTGATGGAACACTGGTGTTAGTGATTGACTTAGTCATTGTCTCACGTTACTTTGAAGTCAGCCACCTCATGATCTGCATCTGGGAAGCTGGCAGCATTGTTGACTCAGTTTGGTTTCTGTTCCCCAGCTATAAAGCTGCAAGACAACATAGCAGATTTTAGCCTGGGATGTTGGGTAGGCTCTGAAAGGCTTGAAGGAGACTGCTGTTTGAAGGAGTCACAGAATGGGGCTAGTGTGGAGGAGTCTCACTGCACTGTCCTCGTCTAAAAATATTTGTGGTAGCACAACTAGTTCCCGCTGTACTGCTTGTCCTGCATCCCTATCAGCCGCCGTAAGATTTACCCAGTCTGTGGTAAAAGAAACATGGCTTCCCTGCTCATGCTTACTGAACCGCATGTTCATGGTCATGCGTATCCTGGCACGAACAGTGTGTAAACATTATATTTGACATGCTAGTGGAGGACAGGCATGTCCTTCTGGGCAAAATATTTCTACTGTGGTCCAGCACAGTATATAAACTTGTGGAACATTGCTGCTTCTATGACCTGAAATAGGAGCATCTTGAAAGCTAGCAGTTTTGCCAATTATGTGGGGGTGGGAGGTTGTTATACTTCTTATCCTGTCACTGGAGGTTGCAGATGTTGCTGGGGATGCAGTAGGAGAATCTTGTGGAGAATGGGGTCGGAAATATGAACAGTGAGAAACTAAAAAGTGTCTCCAACCTTTTGCGGTTCACCTGTGTAATTAGGTACTACTCCAATTGATCTCTGTATTCATGTGTTTGTGTTTTGTCAGGCACATGGTTCCAAAGCAAATGTTGCTTTAACACAGCTGGTACACTTCAAGTAGAGGCTGCAGACCACAATGGTGTTGTAGACAGCAAGTACATAAAAACATTGCTGTTCTATGTGGACCGGCCCTGAGGATAACAATGGCCTAGACCAGCATGGCAGTACAACAAGGTGGATTAGGATAGCTACTCCCTCCAGTCCTTTGCAAGCTGGTCCTGCCCCTGGACAAATTCCTCCCTTAATGCTCCCTTTGGCCTCCTAATCAGAACTCCCCCTTCCCCAATGGTGGAAAATGTTTGCTTCTTGATTTACCCTGCCGCCTCTTTCTCCTGCAGAACCTGCACACACCTTATATAAGGAATTGCTTGAATGTATTGTTGGTCACAATGCTATGCTCAGGGCTTTTCCAATACGTTTACAAGTTTGTGGCCATAGACTTTATTGAAATTTAGGCTTTCCCCAGAAGGCAAAAATGAGCTTAAATTTTTTAAAATAAATTTTATTGAAGTTTATAATAAAAAGAAAACAAATGCAATTAAACATTCAACAAGAAAGGTACAAGGTAGTGGAGAGAGATAGAGGAAAGGATCTTTTAACAACAATTCAAATCTTAAGATAGCTTAAAGAGGAACTATACTCTAAACACAAAAACAAAAACACACATACCTTCAATCCTGCAGGGCAGACCGATCACTCTCGAGGTGTCCGGCATCTGGTCCCGTGTCATCCTGGCAACCATCCTGGAGCCGGTGCTCCGGGTGGTGCTATATTCGTTTTCTCTTCCAGGTTCTTCATCCTACGTCACTCGACCAGGTGCGAGATCAGGTGACGTAGGATGAAAAAATAATTTGCTGATCTCACTGTGCATGTGTAAGATCGGCAAATTTTTCTCTCCTTCTGCGTATGCCCGAGATGCTCAGGCATGTGTAGAAGGAGCTCCCAAGAGCCTCCCGGGATGCCAAGAATAGGGGGCGGTGCTGCACCTTTTCTAAAAAAAAAAAAACAAAAAACAGATTTTTTACCCTACATAGGAGGGTTCTCTACCCTTTATGTAAAGTGGAAATTCTGAGTATAGGTACGCTTTAACGAAAAGAGGCATACCATGAGTCGAAAACAGTGGCTTAAATCAACACATTTTAAGGGGTGATAGGAAGGTAGAATAAATAATGTAATTATGGAATGGATTTTCAGGGCAATTACTAGTTCATTTGCTGATAAGAGAAACCAAAAGGCAAAATGAACTTAACTTTATCAACATTTACATCACCTGTAAGTAGCTGTCATTTACATCACCTCCAAGTAGCTGTCATTTATATTTTTTTGGATTTGGTGCCGGCTCACATTGGGGGTCTTTAATTGTCTTGAAGGATATTGAGCTTCTGTATGTTTTACAATTTAAAGGACAATGCCACATGTCACATATAGAAGTATTTACTGATTTGAGAATGGGTTTATGCACTCCTGTACCTAGAGCCTTATACGTTTTTATCTGTGGTGTGGAATCTATGGCACTGCTCCCCTGACTGCTTAGGAGATATGAAATGAAATTTTGTGAAGTCGATATTGTGCTTTTGGGAAGCTCTGACACTGGGAAATAAGGCCATAGCTCCTCCAAAATGATTACCTTTACAGAGAGACATAGTGTTAAATAATGCATGGCATATTGGCAATGTAAAAATGTTAGCTGCTGGTAGAAAACAGAATACTGTTCTCTTGCAGTAGCAGTTGGTAAAAAAAAAAAAAACTTTATTGGATGGAACAACACAGGGAATCCAATGGCATTATTGGAGCACCTAGCATACCAACCACTGTAACTATTAATTGACCTACCAAGTAGGGCCACTGAATGAACAGATAAAACATGTGTATCTGTAAAAGTATTACCACTGCTTCCTAAGATGAAAGGGATAAAGGAACCCATCCCAAAACATAACAGCATTTACTACTCATTTACACCAGATGCAATTCAACAAGTGTTTCCATCAATTTTGAAATGGATTGCAATGCAATTTGGAGTTCGATGACAAACTGTAGGGCAATTACCAAAACTACAACATGTAAAATATTTTTAAAATACACTATTATGCATCACATTGGTAATAAAAATCTTAATCAACATATAGTACAATGATGTTTGCCTGCATTACTAAACACAGAAGAAATCTCACATCTGGTGTGAACAAAATATTTTGTGTAGTGAGGGGTAATGTAAGTCCTTCTACAAACCTGTGACTAGTAGACCTAGTCACTAAAAACCATGGTGTGGTATAAATGACATACTCTGGGCTCTGGGCACCATGCACTGTATACCATAACACTTATATATATATATATATATATATATATATTATAAAGTGT